>NC_079892.1:12320962-12620962 GCF_024868665.1 Triplophysa rosa
TGGTTCCTTTATTTGGTTTTGGCTGATATTTTATTAATTTGTCAGGATTGTGTTTATTTATATTCTGTTGTTTATATATTACAGCAATACAAATATAGAGATCTCACAGTCCGTGATATTACAAATGTCATCTCTCAGTACAAAGACCTCAAACCTGTCATGGATGCTTATGGTAAGAGCTGCAATTTCACATTTCTGTAAATAACATTTTTTTAATACTTTTTAAATACTTCAATACTTTTTTCAGTTTTTAATGACGGCTCATCCAGAGACCTCATGAGTCTTACTGGGACTGTACCAGTTAGTTATAGAGGTGAGTGACACATTTCCACAACAGCAGTATGTTTGCTGCACATTCTTTCTAGTTTAACAGACACATTTTTGTTTTTTCAACAGGGAATGTGTACAATATTCCCATCTGCCTCTGGCTGTTGGACACGTATCCCTACAATCCCCCTATTTGTTTTGTGAAGCCCACCAGCGCCATGATGATCAAGACTGGCAAACACATTGACGCCAACGGCAAGATCTACCTGCCCTATCTGCACGAGTGGAAACACGTACGACCTCAATAACTCCGAACCTAAGCATCATTACGTTTCATTTTCTTACACATGAATTAAGTTTAGTTCTGAATATGTGATTGTTAGAGAATTAAAACGGATCTTTTGTTGTCCCTGATCAGCCTCAGTCAGATCTGTACGGCCTCATCCAGGTGATGATTGTGGTGTTCGGTGAGGAACCACCTGTGTTCGCCAGACCCACTACACAACCTCCGTATCAAGCCTTCCAGGCCACTGGACCTCCAAACCGTAAGCACAGATCTCAGTCTCCTCCAGCCTTGTGTTTGTAACGGCGGTAACGCACACTACCGTTCAAAAGTTTAGGGTCACTTTCCTACTTATTTATATTTTTCCCACATTTTAGAATAATAGTAATAACACAAATGGAACTTTGAGAATCATGACATAATTGATTCTTGGGGTGTCACCCTGAGGTGCTTTTTAAACAGTATTGAAGGAGTTCACATCTATTCTGGCTTCTTATTGACTTTTAATACTTTTAGTGACTCTTATTGACTTCAGTCAAGTTAGGGCTGTGCAATTAATCTTAAGTGAATTTCTGTTTTGGCATCTTTAACAATTATGAAACAAATAATCAAGGTAAAATAATTATTACTATCTATTTTTTACGTTTATTTGTATTTTTGTTTATGTGTTGTTAAGTTAAATCCTGCGTTACATTTATTTATTTATCATAATTTATCCATTTATTGACAAAGTCAAGGAGTAATCATGTTAAATAATTGTGATCTCAACATTGGGCAAAATAATCATGATTATAATTTTGTCAGAATCGAGCAGCCCTGCCTATATATATAAAGTACATTTGCATTTTAGTTTAGAGAACTAATTTCAAACACTTAAGCTTACACCTTTAAATCAAAACGTTTGTAGGGTCAAGAGAAACTTTTATGAATGGTGGGGCAGGTATTTGTATGTATGCACTGATACTTATACCCAAAATGTCAGTGGTTACAAATAAGACAAAACATATAGACACCTGGAATATCAGAATTACCTACCCAAATACAAATAGAGTTTTAAAACAAATATTTGGGGTATTATGTGTGAGGTATTTTTAAAAACACTCTTGCTTTGTCTGAAGTAAATATAACCAGGCAGAAAAAAACTTTTATTTTTATTTTACTTTTATTCTGATACTGTTGTTAGATACCTGGAATACATCAGGTGCTATTTTTATTTTCCTTTTTTGTTGTTAAAGTACCTTTCTTGTTCTTTATTTTTAACTGACAGTCTAATATTAAATAAACATTTTTATTTAGTTATTAGAAGATGTCACTGCTGTCCTTCGGAGACCTTGTATCTCCATTTTTAGTGATTTTTATTTTTTGCCCTAAATCATTATTATTGATTCAATTCAATTCAGTTTTATTTATATAGCGCTTTTCACAATGTGCATTGTTCCAAAGCAGCTTTACAGGATCAAATAAGAAAAACACAGAAAGGTAAAACACAGCACAGTGCATGGTGTTTATAGACCAAGCAAGATCATTATAATAAATAATATCTAATAAATAAATGAATAAATAAATAAATAAATTTATTAGGCACTGGGTTTTGCGAATATCTAACCAATAAAGGAGAGGTTTCCTATACAGTGATTAGATAAATCCAGGACTAGGCCTTAGTTAAATTAGGACGTTTAAGTAGTTTTTACAAACATACCTTACAAAAAAACATTACTTCTGTGCATTCTGTGACAAAACAATGGCACCAAAGTATTTTAGAACGTCAGTGCAAGCTGTTTTCAGTTTAAACAGCCCTAACATTTATTTTAGTCTAGGACTAGTCTTAAACCCTGTACGGGAAACCACCCCCCAAAAAGTATTTAAAAGTGCCTGTCAACTTTGACAAAACAGTATTAAATCATTTTAAAAGAACAGTGTTTTTTTTTCCATTTCCAGTAAACAGTAAATTTGGTCATCCGAGGTTTAGGAAGGACAGAGACAATATATTCTTAAATGTATCAGTACTAATATATCGAAATTCATTTTGACAGTCACAAATTCTCACTAATCTTGACCTCTGAAAGTTGATATTGTGACAGCCCTAACGGACAGTGAAAATGTTTACATGTATTTTGCTTAATGTAGCTCTGATTGTTTATATATGAAATAAACTAGGGCTGTGCAATATTTTTATATAAATGATCAAAATATCACAATATTTTGCAATAATTCAAAAAGTTACGTATAGACCACTTTGGATGACGTAAACAACGCTGACACTTTAACACTACACAATGGTTAAACAAAATGCAACTAACAGAACATTTTTAACCGAATCAAAATGTTAAACGGATCTCTTAAAGTTTCTATTATATACTGTATATGTGAAGTTTAGAAAAAAAAATTGAAACCGGAAGTGCTTCTGGACCAGTGTTTACATCTTGCGAAGTGGTCTATAAAATGAAGGTTGATGCAGAAAAAAAAAAAAATCGTATCGCACATCGCATTTTTCTTTAATGTCGCACAGCACTAGAATAAACTTTTCATGATTTGAAAGGGAAGTACAGTCAGTACCTGTATCAAACAGCAGATGTCACCCAGCAGCAGCAGGGCATGTCTGAGTGTTTGTGTTCTTCTTCTCAGAGTCATATATGCCAGGAATGCCAGCAGCGACTCCCTACGGGCCCAATCCAAACCCATGGTAAAAAACACATCTAATAAAATAACACGCTCCAAAGAAACGCAACAAAAATGCAAAATCTATTTTACTTTTACAGAATTTATAACACTCAAAATGCATGAAAAGGTAGTGTTGTGATAAGAAAGCCTGATTGATTGTTTTTGTGATGATTTCTGCTCCAGTGGTTATCAGGGTTACCCGGGTTATCCAGGAGGGAACGCTTATCCTGCCGCAGGAGGTCCAGCACACTACACATCCCAGACTCCTGTTACTACCGTGGGTGAGTTATCACATGTGCCTGGAGCTCAGTTTTATAGTCCAACAGTTAAAACTCACAAATCACATCGATTCTGTAATAAGCGTGAATATTGATTCCTTTTTCGTTTTTGAGTTTGTCGTCCTCAGATACCATTTTGAAGTTCATCTGAAGTGACATTACCTTTTAGATTCATTAAGTGTCAGTCTGAATGAATGTAAATGGGCAGCATTCGTTTAAAATTTATGCTAAACTGAATTGGCAGCTTTCGTCGGAATCTGGATCGACAGTGTTTAGTCAGTCCCTTCTTCCTTCATATTCACTTCATTCAATGCTGTGTTGACCTTGACCTCTGGTCTTCTGCCTGGCCTCATGCCTGGTGTACAGTGACCTCTCTGGAGCGCTCCTGAAAGGTTGGACCCGTAACTGGACTCTGTGTCTGTAAAGGTCAAAGGGCCTGCTTGATCCGCTTTAACGGAGCCTGGAGGGCTTATATTTAGATGTGCAGGAGTGAGAGGATATCAGTCCACAGGAGGCTTTCAGTGTCAGGCTGCTTTGAACCATGACATTCAGTTAAGAGTGCTGAGCCTATAATCACAGTCTCTCCGCATTGCTGAGTTATAAGAACACGTACTGTCTACTCGCAGACCTTCTCATGACTGTAGCTTCATGTCAAATCATGCTTCAGATGAAAAATCAACTGTTTGGATGAAGTTACAGGGACATATGGTCTAACTTGTAAAACTCGTATTATTTGCTTATTCATATATCTGCGTATACTAAATAAATCAATACATTTACATTTACGCATTTGGCAGACACTTTTATCCAAAGCGACTTACATTGCATGATACTATACATTTGTATCTTGAGTATGTGCAATCCCCTGGGATCAAACCCATGACCTTTGCGTTGCTAGCCCCATGCTCTAACCACTGAGCCACTGAAAAGTATGTGAGTTTTTAAGGGAAAATATAATCAACACTGTGGGACTTAAGTGTATATAGATCTACCGATGTATCGGTTGCCAATACTTCAATTTTTGATAGATTTAAAACCATCACATATCGGTTATAGCATGAAAAAGGCAGATGTAACAAACAGTACTTTATAAAGTAACTAAATAAAGGCACTGAGTTTTATATTGTCTGTCGCACAATCCAACCATTTTCTCTGCATAAAATGCTTGAACACATGCCATGAAACAAAATCTGTACAAAATGTAGTTTGTCAAAGGTGCCTTGGAAACAAAACATTGTAAATGTCAGTGATCACTCAACACACAAGTGAGCCGACGCGCACACTAAGTAAAAGTATTGTGAAAAATGTCTGCTGTCTGAGAGAAATATCGGTATTAGAATCGCCCAATAATTGTTTGGTGAAATTGGTATTGTATCAGCTAAAAAAAAAGGACAAAATGATGATGATCAGTGCATCCTTAAAGGTACAGTGAACTGGCCGTTTTTATTGTTTTATACTATTGTCTGATGTCTACTTATGACGTTCACGTGGTTTTTACATTCGAAAACATCAAAATCAATAAGTAATAGGCTATTTTCTACCCGGGTTTTGAGGCCGGCTGGAGAAACGCACGGTTTTTAAGGGAGGGCTGCATAGAAGACTTGGAAGTAAACGCCCACTGCTGTGATTGGATAGCAGCTTGCGTAGTTGACTTAGTTGGAGCCTTCTGTGAATTTGGTTAGACACGTAACTTTACGTAACTTGATTTTACTCAAATTTACGGACTTCTTTCCCAGATGTGATGGCAAGGCTTTCCATATAGTTTGTATAGCCTATAGTTGTATGGTGTTTAGTGACACATGACCGTACATGTCAGCATTTAAGATCCGCGAACTAGACAAAAGATCACCGCGATCGCGGGTCTCAAATGTTATAGTTTTCATGATAAATGAACAATAGACAGGGTTGGCAGATATGGATATGACTCAGGACCAGAAATAATATCAAAACACTTCAAAACAGCCTCCATTATTCGCAAACGGTGGATAAAACCTTGAAAAATGATATATGAGCACGCCAAATCACAGAGGTGCCGATTACAATTATTACAAATGACTAGAGGTCCCCAGGTAATACTATCAGGGCATATCAATATTTCAGATTTGACATTACTATTAGAGATGCACCGATATATCGGCCAAAAATCGGTCGATAAAAGCAGTTTTTTTACGCTATCGGATGATAGTCAGGGCCGATATATCCTGTCAATCAAAAGAGGACAGATAAATGCAATGAATTGGTGCTCTGTATTTAGAAAATATTAAGAAACATCACCAGTTTGATGTTCAATATTAATAGTCATATTCAGAAAGTTAAGAAATATTAATTTAGTCCTCCGAAACAGCATCAGCAGATATCACTCTGAATAATCAGCTCTCGGTGGAGAAATTTAGTGCATCTCTTAATACAAAAATGTCTTTCACCCTTATCGAAAGCAGCATGTAGTAGCAGTGTGTCTGTCGCCTTTCTCCAGGCCAAAGTCGTGATGGTACCATCGGTGAGGACACCATCAGAGCTTCACTCATCTCAGCCGTGAGCGATAAACTGCGCTGGAGAATGAAGGAGGAGATGGACAGAGCACAGGCCGAACTGGACGCTCTGAAGAGAACAGAGGAAGACCTGAAGAAAGGACACCAGAAGCTGGAGGACATGGTGTCCCGTCTGGACCAGGAAGTGGTAAGAACAACTATGGGCGATTTGTCCACTAACAATGTCCATAAACATAACAAATGTTTGCCCTGAACAGATGTCATGTTGTCATAAATAACCAATCATTTTGCAAGCTTTTTAAAGATTTTTGGATATTTTGGATATGTGCACCCTCAGGCTGAGGTGGACCGAAACATCGAGCTCCTCAAGAAGAAGGACGAGGAACTCAGTGAAGCTCTGGAAAAAATGGAGAACCAATCAGAAAACAACGACATCGATGATGTCATCATACCGACGGCTCCACTGTACAAACAGATTCTGAACCTGTATGCCGAGGAGAACGCCATTGAAGACACCATCTTTTACTTGGGAGAAGCCCTGCGGAGAGGAGTCATCGACCTGGAGGTCTTCCTCAAGGTTTGTTCATCCTTCACACATCTAGAACTCTCACACTTCATCTTTAATCGTAATATTTTACGTACTTTTTAATACCAACATGAAAAAATCTCAACTTTGAGCCATTGATTCGTATTTGATTTGGAATGTATCAGGCTTCTCCTTCTAATGTTATGTTTGATGACGCTTTTCCTCTCGTTCATCCTCAGCATGTGCGACTGCTGTCCCGAAAACAGTTCCAGCTGCGAGCGCTCATGCAGAAAGCACGCAAGACCGCCGGACTCAGTGACCTTTACTGACCCAGCTCCCGTCACACGAGCCACGCTCCTCTTTTGTGTGCCGTTTCAGCGGGAGTTCAATAATTCATGTTGTTTTTACTGCTGCGAGATGCTGTCTGCCTGATTTTATTTACTGGATTGGAAAATCAGCATTTGTAAAAATGTCATTTAGGTACACAAGAGCTAGAAGTTACGAATTCGACCCGAGCATTAAAGGAAAGTTGATGTCGTATGGGTGACTATCATCCCCGATTTCTCCTTGTACAAGAGCGTTTTTCCCAATTTCCTAAAAGATTTCTCTTAATATTCCACTGTACACATCAGGTTTCTATTATTTGAGATTCTCCAGGCAGATGTTTGAGTCTTTGGCTTTAGATACGGCTGTTATTAACAGTCCAGCGTAACAAGTCTTATGTCATTAATTGAACATTTCAAAATGTGAAGGAATCACAGAATATATGAGAAAATGTCTTTCTCGTGGATCAGATTTTTCAGCTTTCATAACTGATATTAACTATTACTTGTGGTTCTCCATTTCAGTTCTTTAAGATTATAATAATAATTAATATTTATGTTTTCTCATCCGGGAACTATTTTCTGTTCCAAATTCATTATAATGTTTGAACTGTAAATCATTTAGCTGTATACAAAGTTTGTGACGGTTCATTTTCACTTTGAAAATCGAAACGCTACAAACTATCGCCCTGCACGCTTCACCTTTAGATTATACATTCTATCCAAAGTGATGCAAAAAAATGATAGAAGTCCCTGAAACAGTCTTGTTTTTTGCATTTCAGTTTAACATTTTAGTGTACTTTTGGGATGTTTGATTTTTAAGACCTGAGTAAAAAGACATTGCACCGTAATATGCCAATATTTGGAGAGTTTGGTTCCAAAATGAGAGAACTCGGTTTTTAAGATTTTTCAGAAATCAGGTTTTTTTATTGTGCATTCCATATTACATCAGTCAAACTGCAGTTGGTTTGTTTTGATTTAAGCTACAATAACTAAAAAAAAAAAAAAAAGATTTTTAGTTATCTCATTTTGGAACCTAAATCTTCAATTGTTCTTATTTGTTTCAGTCTGTAGGTTTTATGTCACGCTGATCAATAAACAAGATCTTTACATGATTGTTAATACGTAAACAGCACGGCATTGTTGAAAGAGACCTTTCACTGACCTGTTTTGGATGTTATTTACCTAGCTAATCTCAATAACAACTAGAAACCTTTGGTCTGTTTCATTCGACACAGTCCACGAAGCTAGTTTCAATGCCATCGGTCATCAGATGTTGATGTTATTTCTATTGATTATAAAATAAAACAAAACGCTGGTTTTGTAGTTTGTTTATTCCGTTATGGGCTGTATCTTAATTCTACAATCACACACTTCCAAGTAACAGCTATAACTGTTGCTGTATATTACCACTCAGCTGAGGGTTTGTTTTTCTTGTTTCAAGATCAACAGAAATCAAAATACAACACTGACAACAGTAAATTATTTCCAGCTGATACATAGTGTACACAAGTAGTTGGGATTGTCAAACCATTTAAACCAAAACCATGTCAAAGTTGACTGAGTTCTGCTTAGTTTTCGTTGATGATTGTTCCGTCTGCTTAGTTTTTTTTTGTAAGATTACATATACAATTTTTGATTTTATGAGATAAGATTTTTGATAACTAAAATTTCAATTTGCATGTTAATATATTTATGGAAATTGATTAGATAGATGTCATCCGTAAAACAAGTAGAATGAATTTGTGAGAAACGTTTGTGTAAAATAATTCTTCGTTAATGCAATCATTCAAAATCGTTTTTGCAGACGTTGTCACATTTGCATTTACGTACAAAATGATTTACACACAAAGATAATTTGGCTCATGTTTCATGATTTAAATCTAATTTTTCTTGTCCGTTTACATTGAAAGACATGCACAAATGTAAAACCCCATAATTCAAAGTGGTACATAAACGTATTTTGCACGTTGACCGACTTAAAAATAAGCAGTTTTTCTTAGGTCTCAGCGTTTTGCTGTACATGTAAACTCTCAATGAAACCGATATTTTGTAAGGCTTTGGTTTTACTTGGTCTTGGAGGAAAACTGATGCAGGACGTAAGGGGTACGGAATGCTAGTCGAGCTCAGAACAGCAAATAAAATACAAAATAAGAGACTGAAATTGCACATAGAGTCTTGCTCAAGTGCTTCTTTTTCTTAGAATATACAACAGTATGCACATAGACTCTTATATAATCTTTATATTGACAACAAGAGTAAATTACTTCTTTACCATTGCAACACCTTACAATCTAAAGGCCTGACAGTGGTTTGGAGATTTGTGGTGGAAGTTACAGGCGGTACGGTTTCTGAGGTCAGGAAATCTGACGCTAGCTACATTTTGGAAGAGACTGCGGTTCACAGGGTCAGCTCCTTCTGAACGCCCCACAGGGTCTCGGCGCTCTTCACCAGCTGTTTTTCCTCATCTGGTTTCAGGGTCATGTGGACGACATCTGTAAGGCCGCTGTTACCCAGGATGCAAGGCACGCTGAGGAAGACCTCATCATTTACACCGTGCATTCCCTGTTAAACATGGACAAGAGTCGAAAAAGGGGCTCAATAAACTTTTTTTATATGACATATCTATGTTATAGCACGCCTTACACCTAAGCATAATTTTTAGTCACCTTAAATTATTTTTAGGGAAGCACAATAAATTATCGGCCATATCGGTATCAGACAATAAATAAGTATTAAGGGTGTTACAAGTCATGCTTGTGTTTAAGAAAACCTTACACATCTTGACATTTCTTCACATGCCAAATGTACTCGCAATAATAGAATGACTCCTATACTTTCTCCATATTACAAAATGTATGCGTTGCAGGATTTCGTTTACATAGGACATCAACCAAACGTAAACGTCTCACCTTGACCAGCGTAGAAACTGGATGACACTTCTTCAAGTTCTTCAACATGCTTTCACACAGGTCAGCTACAGACATACCAATAGCCCAGGATGTGTATCCCTTCAGTTTAATAACCTCGTAAGCACTGCCACACAAACCAGAGTAATGTTAAACACGTATAATCAATCTCAAACCCAGTCTAAACACACACACGCGAGGACTCGTTGTGTATTACAAATCATATACAACTGAAGAGCACTGAAGGGTTTCTTCTTTAAACCATTTTACTATTTGACTTAATGGTCTCAATACTAAGATGGCTGACTGTAAAGTAAACTGATTTGAAATGGTCCCAGCATAAATCCAAATGTGACTTCAATGGATGTTGAGTTGGTTATATGGATTATTCACCTGTCAACCACCTGCTTGTGGACGTTCTTCCAGTCCTCCTTGTCTTTCTCTGTTCCAATGTCAGGGCTAAGACCCTGGAGAGATACGCCGGCCACGTTCACACCGCTCCATACAGGAACTACATGAGGAAGAGCAAACAAAACATTTGGTTAACGTCTAACTTGAAGCCCAAAGGCATCTAAAACGAACGGAAAAATCCAAATAGACAACAAATGCAAATTCAGACTTCAGGCCTCACCGCTGGAGTCTCCGTGTTCTCCGATCACCCAGCCATGGCAGCTGGACGGATGAATTCCCAGCTTCTCCCCCATCAGGTAACGGAACCTGGCTGAGTCCAAGTTTGTGCCGCTGCCGATGACGCGGTTCCTGGGCAAACCGCTCAGCTTCCAGGCCACGTAGGTCAAGATATCAACTAAAGAAACACAGGATTCGTTGAGCGTGTCATGATGTCAAACAAAACTTTGGTACGCGTCAGTTTAGTTTACCGGGGTTCGAGACCACCAGAAGGATGCAGTTGGGGCTGTACTTGATGATGTTGGGGATGATGAACTTGAAGATGTTGACGTTCCTCTGGACGAGGTTCAGACGGCTCTCGCCCTCCTGCTGGCGAGCTCCAGCGGTCACCACCACGACTTTGGAGTTTGCGGTCACGCTGTAGTCTGGAAAGTCACATGGGGACGAAACTAACATTTATCAACGGATCATTTGCAACAAATCTCACAATTTGGAGCGTTTCACAAGCAGTGCCAAGGTTTCAGTTATGAAATTCCTGAATGTGTCTTCTTTTAACACAAATAACAATGTAATAATGTGAATCTAGGTCACGACGGCAGTATGTGATCTTGTGTGCCGTTCTGTTAACAACAACCTAAATTCTGTCTCCGGTTTTGATCATCATTTATGGCCTCATAATCTCACCTTTATCAGCCACTATCTTGTGAGTCTTGAGAAAGAGACTTCCATGCTGCAGGTCCATAGCCTCTCCTTTAAGCTTATCTTCCATCACGTCCACCAGCGCCAGTTCATCCGTCAGATCCTGCACAAACACATGCACCAAACGTGATCAACACAACTCTCACTGATAACACATCAACCATCAACCTGAACCTCCTAGGGGCGGTTTCCCGAACAAAGATTATTTTAAACCAGGAGTAGGCCTTGGTTAAATAAGGATATTTAAAGGTCCAGTGTGTAATTTTTGGGATGATCTATTGATAGAAATGCAATATAATATACATAACTATGTCTTCAGAGGTGTATAAAGAGCTTACAGAATAAAGCGTCATGTTTTTATTACCTTAGAATAAGCTATTTCCATCTACATACACAGCGGGTCCCGTTGTATGCAATTCGCCATGTTCTGTCAGCCGTCGTAGTGTTTCGAACGGGAGGGGTGGGGTGAGCCGTTGGTTGCAATTCGCAACCTTGCCACTAGATATTACTGACTGGATTTTTAAGTTGTTTAAAAAAAAAACATACTTTACAAAAACATTACTAGTGTGCATCTTGAGACAAAACAATCGCACTGATATATTTTAAGATATGCCAGTGTAAATTGTTTTCATTTAATGCCTCTAACATTTCAGTTAGTCTGGGACAAGGCTTAAACCCTGTCCGGGAAACCGCGCCCCTAATGACCAAATGATATAAATCTTCATGGCAAACTTTCATAATAGGAATTAATATTAAGTTATATTTACTAAACTCAAACAGGTTCCTCTGGGATTTCTTAATAAGGACGTCACGATATAAGGACGTTGTCGTTACTTATAAATCAAGACTTTTGAGCAACTATTTTTCTTGTTTGGAGAGCTGAAGCGTGAAGCTGAACCCTTGAGTGTGCTTAGTCTCCAGCATGTGGATTGTGTTTTATGTTGGCAAAGGTTCAACGGCTACGGTCTCGTTCAGGATCGCACTTCGTTCAAAGGTCAAGAAACCTTTTAAAGTTATCTAGTTCAAGTCACAAAAGTTCAACGCCCGTTGATAACTCAGAAGAAACAAAACTAGCACGTTTGTGATGGTTCTCAGATTATATGGTATCAGTATGAAGTCTTTGGGAACGGATGGAGTTTACTCAACATGGTGTTTGATTTTCTGTTAGACGTCTGACATGGACCTCTTGATATAATGTTATTTCGCTATCTGGGTCATGAAAAAATGAAATTGCGATTCTTTATGTTTGGCCATTCAAATCTGTGATAGATTATCTTTTTAGCATTTGATTCTTTTACCTGCATTGCGCTTGTTTGTTGTAATTATTTTCTTGTTTTGAGTAAATAATTGAATTGGTTTCAGATACCTGCTCTTAATGGTGATCAATATTAGTTTTCTCCTAAATATTTGAAAAATGAAACAAATAATATAATGAATAGTAATGAATAAACAGTGAACCATTTAAATAATTTGCTTCGAAACTGCTTTTTAAACTTTGTTTAACTTATGAAACATGCAGCCCCGGTTTCACAGACTAGGTTTAAGACTAGTCACAGACTAAAATGAATTTTGAGCTATCTAAACTGAAAATAACTTGTCTTGACATATCTTAAAATATGTCAGCGCCATTGTTTGGCCTCAAGATGCACATCAGTAATGGTTTCTTCTAAGGCATTTTAATAAAAGCGACTTAAATAGCCTAAATTAACGAAGGCATAGTCCTGGTTTAGGCTAAGCCTGGTCTATGAAACCGGGCCTATGTTTTCGTAATTTAAGCGTTAATAGAAGTGAAATTAGTGAATTTGTTCTTAATTGTATAATTGTGCTCGTTTTGTTATAAGCATGTGGAGCGTGCATATTGTTATAAGCGTGTGGAGATGACGGTAAATGTGATAAAGAAATGTCACAATCTACCAAATATGTGTTCCATCAGTTAGGCTATGTCCTAAACTGTAATTTTTCTTTATAAAAGAAAATTTAAATAAAATTAAATTGACTTATTATTAAGTTTACTTAAAGCTTTAAATCTGTAACATTTGCCTCTCTATCGCCATCTCTGTTTGAAACATAAAATTGCAGGTTACTATAAAACATCTTTAGTGGGGGTTAGGGTCAAATGAGGTCAAAATGACATTTTCCACCAAATCGTACCCAACAGCTCAGTTTATATATCAAATTAGAAAATTAGAAATCATTATTACAAGCTTCCCTTTACGAAATGTGGCAAGCAGAATGTTGTCAACGCTGATTTCTTTTTTATGTACAGTACTTGCTCAAAAACGGATTTTTGTTCATTTTCAACCAAAAGGTTTTGGATTGCAGCTTTTATTTTATACTTTAATTTTTAAAACAATCGTTTATTTTAACAAATGCAATGCATAAGCGATGCCATTTCAAAACAAACAAACAAGATAACTGTTGTCTTCCATCATGTGATCACTGACCTTGAGTAGGATGCTGATGGCGGCGGCCATTCCAACCATTCCCACCCCCACCACTGTCACCTTATTGGTGGGGCCAGCAGACTGCTCCTTACTCACATGAACGATCAGTTTCTCCTTAGTAGAGGCCATCTTCTGCCAAATTAAATACAAATCATGAGTTTGCTTTTACGAGCAATGCACACCACAAAATTACTTTTGCACCAAGCAATGCATTACGGGTAACGTGACTGTGGATGATGTTACACAATATACATTTTAAATAAACATTTGTGACATTTCGCACACATTGACACTTCAAACAGATCAAGGGAATGAATATATGCTGTTGGGTCTACTGAGGCATTCCAGTTATTTTCAGAGGTGGGTAGTAACGCGCTACATTTACTTCGTTACATTTACTTGAGTAACATTTTGGAGAATATGTACTTTTTAAGTAAAATTAAAAGTGTGTACTTTTACTCTTACTTGAGAAAATTTCTAATAGAAAATCTGTACTTTTACTTCGTTACATAGCTTACATTGCGTGACGTTCCTTCGTTCCTTCATTTTAAAATATGCTTTTTAAAATGCGTTGTTTATTTCAATGTTGTCGTCTCTTTTTACGGGCATTCCCGAGTGATCGATTCTTTTGAGTCGATTCTTTTGAAAGCATTAATTGAACAATGGGCAAAACCATATGAATAGGCTAATGAATCAGTTCAAATGATTTGTTCAGTTCGCAGCACGATCTGAATCATCTGAAGCAGGATTACTCACTCCTCGTAGCGCAAAATTTAAGAACACGCAGAACACAAAGAGCATTGAATGAAGTGGATATTAATCTGTATCTATACAATCAAAACTGCAAATGTGTCATATTGTTTGCAAGCAATGATAAATGCGCGCCACATGCGCGCACCCGCGCGACCTGTTCGTCAGACACCGCAACATACGCGTTACCTGTCAGAGACGTGGGCCTGCAGAAATATACATTTGAAGAACAGAAGGAAGAAAACTTGTTGATGGGCGTGTGGTTCACTGTTTACTGTTTGTTTACAAGTAAGAGCGTTTCACAACACACACGTGACACAACACGAGAAATCATGAGCTTTGTTCAAAAATGTGTATTTCATTTAAGAGAGCGCTGCAGATGTTCTAGATCATCTTAGGAAATGCTCTGAGTTTAGTTCATGCTTTAGTTTGACATGGTCTATTATTCTAAATAAATTGTGTAAACTACACTGACACCAGGACTAGATGAAATTGACAGAAATGCTTGTCTCTTCTGTGTTTGTCTATTCTTTAGTCTCTCTAGTATATTGCAAAGATATCTACTTATGATAATTAAAAATATTGATTAAAATGTATTATTAAAATATTGACGTTAATATTAATTTTATGTAGTAGTCCTATATAATCAGATACAAAGTAACTAAGTAACTAGCTACTTGAGTAGTTTTTTCATTGCATACTTTTTTACTTTTACTCAAGTAATTTTTAAAATAGTGACTTTACTTGAGTAACCATTTCTCTAGTTACTTGTACTTTTACTTGACTAAAGATTTTGGCTACTCTACCCACCTCTGGATATTTTATCCTCTTGTCAAGTGCAGTCATTGGAAAGGTTAAATATGCTGCTATTTACATCATCCATCCTCAGCCTCTGCAGTGTTGTGTGCACAGAGGCACGTACATCAATTTAAGGTAACTGGACAACTAATGCTGGGAAATTCCCGCTGTGAACAAGCAAACCACCTTAAGAGCCCCTAACGCATGATTTTACGCGTCTCACTGATCTGACGCGCAATAAAAACACACGCACTTTGAAGAACATCCCTAACGTCTTATATAGGCTACTCATCAACGCGAGTTTACGTAATGAGTGTGTAATATCGGTGAATGAAACACCGACTCATCTTTAGCAGACAGGTAGGCTAGTTTTTACTGCACGTACTCCTCGAAATGTAAGCATCCAAACCCCAAGTACCAGAATCCTTTGCATTTAAGGAAGCAAGACGCGCACGAAGAACGCAGCATCAGTCCATACCAAACATTCCCCCAAGCACGTAGACCGCTATATGCCTCACAAACCTGATTCAGAGCACCAGCATCAAACTGATTCGTTTGCTTTAATAACCAGCTTTACTATTACAAAACACGTGTAACCGCTGTACAGGACCAACGCATGCTTTAGCATCGACACTTGATCATCTATTTTATTATGACACAGGCAGCAACAGGTCATCTTTGAGTACACGAACTGGTAAATGTTAAGTTTATTTGTACAATAGCATTGTAGATTACACAACAGCCTCAGACTTTAATGGCGAATGCCTGTCTTTATAAATGCCTCAGGTCAGCTGTTACGAGCATCATCCAATGCATTAATATGCAAATTAGTCTACGGACGTTATTAAATGTCCGTTACAGTTTAATCACAAAACAGTTTTCTAAAATGACATCGCTAAACACCGCATGTACTGCACGTTAACACAATTATTTCCATTATCGATTATATTCTTATATAGATTGTTTAAAAGTGTCCGGTTTTCTCTCACCTGTAGATTATATAAAAGTGAATTGAGGAATGTATCCGCTTTGACGTTGTGCAGCAGTGTTGTGAGGAAGGGGCTGGTCGGCTTTTAAAGCGCTCACGCAACAGCCTTGATTTGCATATGAATGAGATGGGCGTGGCTTCGCCGCCCGTGGCCTATATGGGGCAAGTCACGTCCACAGGGCAACGTCATAGAAGAAGCGGATGTGCTGCACGTGAGAAGGTTTCAACATAACGTTTAAATAAAATCTACATGAAAAATAATCATTATAAATGTGTTAAATAGGGAAACGGCTGGTTGTCATACTCACAAGGGCTCTGTAAATATAAGATTTAAATGTCAGGTTCGGAAAAGGTGGTATACATATCTCAGATGTTTAAATTAGTAGCCTAGATATCAATCGTTTTAGTGTTTGTAATAGTTAACTAAAGCCAGTGCTGATTAATAGCAGGTTCCAATGTGACAACTTACCCCTTACGATTGCTTTTTCGTCAGGATTATAACTTATACACATACTTGTTCACAGACATTTACTTAAAAAATAAAATATAAAAAATAAGAAGTAAAAAAATCCCTTTTAAAATAAAAAAAAATGCTTTTAGTTCTCATTGTGTTCAGCAATTTGTCTGTGTTCTACCATGAATCTCTCTCTCTCTCTGCTGATTCTCTCTCTTCAGTAAACACATTGTAACCATCATTCCTGTCACCGGAATGTGGTGAATATGCAGTGTCATGGTTAACTGGCATGTTTTTTTATAAACATAAACTATACACATATAAGGCAAATTATCATGTATTTTAGGCTGTAACAATTCTGTACAACATGAAAATGGCAAAAAAAAAAAAATGGGTCCATGGAACATTTATTTATTTACTAAAATTATAAGGCATCAGCTAGGCCTATAGCTAAAAGAAAAAAAGTAACCAGTCTATATAAAAAATACCAAATCAACCACATACGATAAAAACTTAAAAACACTAGTAAAACCTACATCAGGCGATTTGAGAGAGCGAGACAGACAACACTCAAACGTGTTGCAATGAAATTGCTCTATCTAGTGGTGGATAAAGCTTATTTCATCTTTTTTCAGTTTCTCTTCAAAGGGTTTTAGATTGGCACACTTATTAACTTCAGTTATAACAGTATGTGATGGGATATGCTTAAGAAACTACAAATGTAAAGCCATGTAATGTGTAGTTATGGGTTTAATAATGGGCTGCCCTTTTTGTTTCTTTTTGTATGTCCTCCATTTGTTCATTGAATGGAAGTTGCAGCTGGCTTATGTAATGCATAGTGGCAGTAACCAGGAGTTAAGGAACGTCTATGTGCAGACACGTTAAATACGGAGACAGAGCATGGTGGTGTGCTGAACATATGATGTTTTGTTTAGAAGGTAGTAGTTTTATTATTTGATGGATGTGTGTACATGTGTATTTAATATGTCATATCTATATTATTTTGTTTGTTTTAGTATTATGGTGAGATGGCTGCCTGAGCATCACAAATCAGAATAGCGGATGGTAGAGGTATTATTGCTTTTACTACTTAAAACATAAGGGTTTATAAAACTAAGTTTTTAAAAAATAATAATTTTAATGGTTATTGCGAATGTGTTTTATCTTTTAATGGTATATGTGATGTTTTTCTTTGATATTGTAAACAAGTCTTTTTATTAATGAACTGTGCTTTCACTTACAGGGATGCATGATTACCGTTTATTTTATACTTAATTGTTATGCTTGATTGGTTGGGTTTTGTTTGTATTTCAATTGTGTACTGGGCCACATCACCGAAGGAAATAATTGAACAAGCCGTAATTATTTCAGGGTGTTGACTGATTTATTCGAATTGCGCTACCCATGATTTAACAGTATTGTGTTCTTTTTGTTATAGATTTCTTTTGTCCCATTGGTGGCTGCAGGGTTGCCTTATACTGGTGGATGACCGGGTTTGGTGACTTATCTTTCTTCTTTTTTGCAGTGTGGCTTGGTGTGAGCTTGATTGCAGTGTGAGCACGTTTGCCTGTATGTTACTTGGTCTTCACTATATAGGTTCTCTGTGGCCATCCAGGGGCTGTTTTGTTTTGTTTTGTTTCTTTTTTTGTGGGTAGTTGCATCGAGGGCTTGTACATTTGTCTAAGATGTTTATACTTTTGTCTTTTCATTTATTATTGTTGAATAATAAAGGAATGTTCTTTCTATTGAAACTGCACTACCGCCTTCTGCCTGATTACTTACCCGTATATGGGACCAGGGGCGGACTGGCCATCTGGTGTACCCCCGGTGGGCCTCTAACGTATGGGGCTGGAACAGAGGCGGTGGCCGCTAACGTATGGGGTCATAACGGACGCATTTTCCGCTAACGTATGGGGCCGTAACGGAGGCGTTGGCCGCTTAGACGGACGTATTATAAATGCGAATGCATGCAACGCGAATGCAAAAGACACGTATGCATGCACCCCATGGTGCAAAAGGTGAATGAATGCAGCACGCCGTCTCCCTTTTATACCCGGATATCCGGGGGCGGAGTCCGGCATGCAAATTTCATTCGCCTTTTCTAAACTAGTCAGAAGTTGATAGGTTCTCAAGAGCGAACCCCATCTGTCGGCTCGACACAACGTCGAGAGACCGACAGAAAGGGAATTGGTGTTTAGCCCCCTTTGTCCTGTCACATAACAGCAAATGTAAGTTTTGTATTCTGGTTTTAAGTTTACCTGTCATTTTTCAGCATATACCATTGCATTTCGCTCAAGAGAAAAGAATTCATTTATTTTCTTTAGTTTTCTTTCAATCCATCACGGAAGGATCGTTTATGTCTCCAGGTTCGGCAGGGTTATTGCACAACGTTTTGTGAGACTTTAGCCGAGGGCAATGTGCGCTCATATGGGCTTCATTGAAGCAAAAAATAATCCGATCACACCTTTTGTTGGTGTATTTCTAAATGTTGGACTACACAGACCCTGCAAGTATGACATTTGTCATGTTTCAAGCCACACAATCTCCCAGAGGCTCTTATTTTGTGCTAAAACTTTCCTCATTTCTCTGAAGTCTAAAGCAAACTTTTTCTTTCAGGTTACTTCAAAATTACTAACAACATTTTCAATTTTATATAACTTTGTGACCCTGGACCTTTCCATTGATGTATGGTTTGTTAGGATAAGACAATATTTGCTGAATATCTGGAATCTGAGGGTGCAAAAAAAATCTAAATATTGAGAAAATCGCCTTTAAAGTTGTCCATAAGAGGTGCTGTAATGAAATTGTGGAGAGTAGATGAACCTGAAAGCTGAATCCGATCTCTCTCGTGAAGCCAACACGGAAGTGACTTAAACTGCAATTCATTGACTGGCCGCTAGAGACTGGCTCCAAAACAGAGCAGAATCTCATTGAGCCCCATTTTAAAGGAGTCATATTGCACGGCTAAAACGAATATTATTGTTTGTTTTAGATGTAACGCAATGTGTATACACCATTTAAAGTTTTTTGCACTCACACTATACCACGCCCGAGCCCAACCGCACCATGCTCTGGCCCACCTCTTCCAAGCGAGCCAGGGACCACTAAACGAACCATGCCCGGGCGCGATACGGAGCGATCACACTAGTCAAATGAACCGGGCTTTGGGGGTCAAACGTGCTCGGGCACAGTTCAGATTGCCTAGTGAGAGTACACCCTAAGAATAACTGACGAAATAATAGTGTTTTTACACCTTCTATGTAGATAAACTTGTTGTTGGACACTCCATAAACCAAAGTAGGACCTTAAAAATCTCTAGTTATGTACTCTTTAAGAATTAACATTCAGCAAATTCAGTGCGTGGCCACTTGAGTGACAGGTGGTCTCAGCAACTAGGCGCCTCAGCTCCAACCATGTCCCACCTCATTTTTGATTATCCGGGAGTGACGTGCTGCTAAGATGTCGACGGCCGGCTCCGCCCACTTTAAAGGAGTCATCGGATGAAACCCAATTTTTTCTGTGTTTAAGTGCTATAATCGGGTCAGGAGTGGATTTATTTCATTTTTAGTGGAAATCCCTCAGAAACCATAAGTAAAAACCTGCTTGTTTGCGTGAATCACTTCAAGCCAGAGTGCTTTATTAACCTGGGACAGTACAAGCAGGATTAGCTTCAAAGTTGTTCCTCAAGAGGGATCGAGACCGACTGAACGAGACAAAGCTGCCGATGTAAGTAATATTTATCAACAGTCTGAAATAACGTACATGTACCGTATATATGAGGATAACGTTAGCATATGACAGCGAAGGGAGCTAAGTCAGTCACAGGCTAAATAGAACATTCAAAGCCAGTGGTAAACTTACTCTATATTTATATGTTATTTGGCAAATGGGCACTTGGAGTTTAGCTGTATATAAGTTAATGAACACTCCGGTTGGTTTTCGTTTTGAACATCTCAAGAAAAATCTGTCACAGCATACTAGTTATGCTCTCACGTTGTGTGTGTAACATTATAACTTGTCAACGACAAGTGCTAAAATCCACCTTCCGCTGAGATCTGCAGGTGCGCATTCCGTGGATTTTAGGCAAGCATACACGCGCAACGTGAGCGCATTAGGATGCGCTGTTTGCTGTGACGGATTTTTTCAGGTTCAGGAATCATAATTTAGCTAAACCATTGCCATGGCAGTACTACACATGTGTTGTGTAGACACGCTGGACAGAAGGGGGGTGGGGTGCGCTGCAACTCATTATCAGTTAAAGAGACATGCACCAAAATGGGTTGCTGTGAGCATAGCTGTTTTTGATGAGGCAAAAAGGGTTCTGTTTACACAGCCATTAAGTGTTTTTAAGCAAAATATGTTCCAGACATTTCATGAAGACCCTAATAAATCATACCAACTTGTTGAAAGTGCTCATCCGATGAGTCCTTTAAGCTTCAAAACAGCTCCTCGGAAACCTACGGGTGACATCACGGACACTACGTCTATGTTTTACACAGTCTATGGTAATTCCCAAAGAGCGGGCAGCAGCGAGTGACGTTTGTAGGAGTGTTTCCAGCCATTTTTTAGGTGATTTTGCAGCATCCACACACAAAAATAAAGTTTTGATATATTTACGTTATTGGAAATTTATAAAATATCTTCATGGAACATTATCTTTACTTAAAGGTGTGATGAACTGGGCTTGTTTATTGTTTTATATGGTTGTATGAAGTCTACTTATTACGTTCACGTGGTTTTTACATTAAAAAACATCAAAATCAATCAACTGTAATAGGCTATTTTCTACCTGGGCTTTGAGGCCGGTTTGATGAACAATCGGTTTGAATGGGCGTTCCGCCATGAAGACTTAGAAGTAAACGCCCACTGCTATGATTAGATAGCAGTTTGCGTAGTAAACTTAGTTGGAGCCTTCTGTGAATTTGGTTAGAGACATAATGTTAGGTTACACATTCACCCTATTCGCACGGGATTAGTATTATCTGGGGACCTCGTGTGATTTAGAATTGACCTCCCCACGTCTGTATTTTATGTGGCGCATTCGCACAGGATAAATGAAGCCTGCGATCTTACTCAAATTTACGAACTTATTTCCCGGATGTGATGGCAAGGCTTTGCGTATAGTTTGTATAGCCTATAGTTGTATGGTGTTTAATGATATATGACCTTACCTGTAAGCATTTGAGCCCCGTGATCGCGAACCGGACATAAGATCACCGCGATCGCGAATCTCAAATGTTACGAGAGTTTCCATGATAAATAAACAAACGGGAGACTCCCGGTAACTTATGGATGTGACCCAGCACCCGAAATAATACCAAAACACTTCAAAACAGCCTCCATTATTTGCAAACGGTGGATAAAACATTGAAAAATGATATATGAGCCCGCCAAATCACAGAGATTCGCATGGGACTAATATTATCATAGCACCCCGGTGTTCGTCAAAATATGGTAGGTCATTTGTGGGGGAATTTTTACTTTACAAATTACAGACATGGCTGATTCGCATGGGATTAAGATCACAGACATCCTCTGCAAGTATTACAAATGACTAGAGGTCCCCAGGTAATACTAATCCTGTGCGAATAGGGCACAGGGCATATCAAGCGATCTCTAACAAAGCAATAGTTACGCATAGTACAAATATGTTTTACTCACATAAGATTGCTGCGCCATTCCTATCAGATCCAATATTAATGGCACAGCACTGCTTTTTAATTTTAGTCTCTCCACAAATCCATCGTCAACCTCTGCCTTGTTCACAAAGGAATCCGCAGTAATGTTTTACCCACGTGAGCTGGAACCTCTTTAAAAATAAACTTCAATCACGCATTACTAATGTCGGAATCCGAAGGAAGGTTATGCAGCGACTGTGTTCTTCCACAACCAGGCACTGCACAATATTTTGCGATCTTTAACGGCATGTTTATTGCTTGCTTGCTCTATCTGGTTCCGCGCAACTTGTGTTACTTCAGTACTGTCATGCGTGAACCAGTGGGCGGGGATGTCGTTGATATTTTTCTGTGGAGGCGGTGTTCAACCTATCAATGATGTCATAGATAGGTGCATTCCAGGACCTGGTGTTTGCTGAGCGTGGTGTCAATAACAGTTGTAATTTCAGTAACAAGGGCGTTTTCAGTTCTGACACTTACAGGATGTTCACTTGAATACAAATCCCTCTTATATAACAAAAGCTCGGGTTAAAATTGAGGTCTTAATTCATTGCCCCTTTAAAAATAGTGTAATTTCAACGGCTTGGCTTTATCCCTGATTCAGACCAGCGATGAGTGTAGCCAAAATGTGTTAAAATAGTTTGTTAGCCCTACTGAGACTTCTCGCAATGATAACTCGTCTTTTGAATTGAGAGAGAGCATTCCTGTTGGAGGGAGTGGACAGCATCGAATAAACAGCAAGCATGATAGGATATTCCTGCTGTTGTCTTGTAAGTAACTGTGTTTTCGTTTTGATATGTGTTCATTATTTATTTACAATATTTGTTATCATGTGTTGGAACCCTAACATTTTAGCGGCTAACAGTGTAGAGCCATGTTGTGGTTAGCTTAAAAAAGAACATGTTACATGCAAGTGTTTCCGCGTGCTCTTAAACTCTAATTATCAGAATCAGACAATTGCAACCCATTCAGAATTTGTTTTAACAACAAGACAATCTAACGTGCTTTGCATAAAACATGATGCAATTAATGGCAGTCTATAAAGACAATAGCCTATAATAAGATTTAAAATATAATAAAAACGCTTAAAAAGGTAATATGTTGCACAGCCCTAGTGTGCCTCCAAGCAAAAGAGAATGACTCTAGTTAAATTAGTGTTATTAAAGTAAAAAAATAAAAAATGCTTTTCTCATGCATTTTTTATTTTCTTATTTGGCAGATGACATGATGACCAACTTCCCAGCAAGCACTAGGGAGAAATGGGAGGGGATGTAGAAATTAAACCATCATTCATATTATTCATATTTTCCTTAAAGTTCACTGTTGGTTGTTTGTTTGTTAAAATAAGTTGGTAAATGTTATTTTTCTTAATACAAGCTTTAAGTTGTTTTGATGAATAAAAATAATTATTTAGCCATTGTTTTATTTTCTATTACATGTTGTTTATTAGCTGTCTAATTATTGACTGGTCTGTTCTTAGGTTATGGTTAGACATCTATTAGATTTTCACTGACAGCCCAAATTCAGCCTTGTTTTAGCCTAGACCCATATTCAGTCTAACTAATTTGATCACAAACTTAGCCAAAAATTATATTTTAAATTCCATGTTTTTATGGAAAATTGGTCAAAGTATGTCATGCAGGTACATAATATGTAACTGTAATAAAATAACGTAAAGATGAAGAAATGTTTTTTAGCGATCCATTACACCCAACACTGTTCACTAACACACACAATGCCCCCATCATTTCTCCCCGTTATCTCATTATCACTTTACAGGATTTGCAGTTACTTAAGTGAGATTAAAGCCTAATTAAGACCAATTAGACATTGATAAAGATTTGCAAGCTCCAGTGAGACACACTGATCAGGCAGCATGATGTGTATTATAATCTACAAGAAATCAGCAATTAAGACGCCACGGGGAAGGTCAGTTTCTGCCAGGGGTGGATGACTTTATCAAACTTCTTTTTCTAATCACTTATAAAACCAGCAGCTGGTCTTGTGCTTGTAATGAGGTGTAAAATGAAATAAGCTTTGGTTCTCAACAGTCTTTTTTTTTTGCTTTTTGTGAGGTGATAAGAAACTGGGCCTGGCTTAGTAAAGTAAATATAGAATTATATAATAACAAATAATTTCTTTAACTATACAAGGCAAAATTGTTAAATGAAAACTTTGAATCGAATAGAATTGCATTTAAAATGGCTTTTTCATGAATTTGACGAACTTACGATGTAAACCCCGCCCACTTCCGGCTACATCCGAATACAGATACAGATACAAATAATTTTGAGATTGTTACAAATAAAGATATAGATACAGATACTACAAATACTGGCTCTGCTGCACACCCCTTTTCCTGATTTTTTAACAGACTTTAAAGTCCCAGGGAAATTAAAAATGACAATGCCTATTTTTCCATGAAATATTGCAGCGTTTATTGTAAATAGTTTATCAATGTGGGTCATTCTCTTTTTAAAATTCGTGTGCCCTCATAATCTTCAGTTAAAATCTGAAAATGCACTTCCGTCCTGTAGTGACTATCCGTCTTAAATGACGTATTTTCGACGGCTTGGGCGGAGCATCCGTTAACTCCTCCCCTTCAACTGTCAGTCTGCTGCCAGTTCCATTTAAAAATGCAATGGCTGTTTTTATACATCCAATCAAATCGCAGAGAAAGATGAAAGCCACGCCCACTATTTTTCTCATTCGAATTTCCATTTCACTCGGAAATGCGTCAAGATACGGAAGTAAAAACGATCGCAACTTCCGGTTCACGGGGACTTTAAAGCTGCGTCTAAATTCGCTCACTTGTTCACTCATTTACTATTCCCTATATAGCGAAATAGTGCTAAATAGTCCACTCTATGGGGATGAAGTGAATGAAAATGAGTGAGCAATTTTGGACACTGGCGTAATATATCCTGCGTCTGACAGTACTGTCGTGGACATTCGTCATAACGCTTATACTATACCTGTGTGGCTTTATGGATTGTTTTGTAAAATGGTAAAGTTCATTTTTACATTATTTTTTCACTTTTATTGTATTAGTTTTTAATAAAGAGAACAAAATAAATGTTTGCCAAGTTTATGTACTACTACATTTATTACGTTTAATAAAATTACTTAATATATTTTAAATAAAACACTGCTATATATGGCATTCATTTAATCTGTTTATTCTCAAAAAGAACAAACATACGTGTATAAACGTACATTCATGGCATTAACGGTCACTCTCATCCAGCTGATTCTAATCAGACGGTTGATTCACGTTTTATCATGGGAAATATGAGTGAGCGAGTGTGCCTGGATATACACTCAAAATCAGAATGCATTGTGGGTAAAAAGTAGTGAACAAATGTAAGGAATGAGTTGTTTAATTCGGACAACACTTCAAAATGGCAGACCCGATATAGTGCACTATATAGGAGATAGGGGGCGAATTCAGACACAGCTTAAGACTTTAATAAATGAAATGTTGCACCATAAATACGAAGATCAAACTAACACATACCCATCAGTCTATGTCCTGAACAGAATGTTTGACACAAACGTGCTGAAAAAGATCCTGTCCATCACTCATTTACAGTGATTTCCTTGAATCCGTCCCTCCTGTGGATCCAATTTAGCGTACAGTAGAAAGCGTGACCCTGAGACCCCGTCATTACGACGAGAGATGAAGGTTAATTGAGGTGGTTTGACTGAAAGTGCTTCTCTCTGAGGGGGTGAGATGGGTGTCCCCGTGCCAGCGTCCCGTGTCTGCCGCTCATACACACGGGTGGGAAAAGTCAAATGTGTTTGGTCTGTCTGGTGTTTTCTCTTCACCATCTCTCTGACCGTCCCCTTCTATCCAGTGGCCTTTCCTCCGTCCTGTTCGCTCAAACTTCATTTCACAGTTGACAGACGCCCATGTGTGGAGAGACAGCTGGTGAGGCGGGGGGGCTGGACCGATGGTTTTACCTCTAATCAGATTTTATGACTCTCGGGGGAAATGTTAGTGACCCCCTGCCAACATCTCCGTCTCACTGCTGTCATGTGTGTGTCTGTGTGATTTTCCTCTCAAAGAAACAGTAGTACACCCATGACAATTTTGTGTGTATGTGTTTGGAGCAGTCAGGTTATGACGGGCCACAGGCATCCATTAGCCACACGGCCCAGTAATGGTCCATCCAGAAACCAGCCCTCTATCAATCTCTAGTGTGTGTTGAGCAAATCATGAACAGCAGGAATGGAGACATCTGCGGAAATACATCTGCTATCATCACTCGTGCTCTGTGGCCCGACCACCCCATACTTACAGCGTCTGTCACCTTCCCTCAACCCATCCATCTTTTTCCTCCATCGACCCTTTTTCTTCTCGAAGGAATCACTTGCTTTAATAAAACAAACCAAATGTATCGTACGTTTGGTGAGAGAGCTCACCTGATGATTTGCTTGAGGGTGGGCTCTTCTGACTTGGTAACTAGACCACTTCAGATGACGTAAACAACGCTGGTTCAGCGGTGGTCCAGAAGAACTTTCTGTTTCAGTTCTTTAACATACACAAATGTTTAAACAAAATACAACCATCAGAATATTTATAACCAATTTGAAGTTTTAAATAAATATTTTTAAGATTTAATTATGTAAGATTAAGAAAAGCTATTAACAAATAAATAAAAACTGAAAGTACAAGTGCTTCAGGACCAGTGTTTACATCCTGCAACAACATAAACAAACATTCTGGCCCAACCTCTCTTCTGGTATACCTCTGCAAAGAATCAATAACCTTTGAGTAGTTTTAATTTAATTTAATATACAATAAAATATTAATACAAACATTTATTAATATTAATTAAATATAAAATACAAGATTATATTATAACTAAATAAAGACCGGAAGTTAACTTCGGGCCAGCGTGTGCGTCTATAGCATGGAGTGACATCACGGCAACCAAACAGCATTAGGGTACATTGCTGTCACATAACCTTATTATGTGCACAAGAATTCGGTGAGTTGAAACCGTTGAGAAAAGATTTTTTTGAATGTCTCTTTGAGATCCGAGTCCAGAACATTTTTTGACAATTGTGATATGAATTATACTTCTGGTTTATCACCAAAAAATGTCATTTTTGGCTGTCCAAATGCTAAAGAAATGCTGCTTTTTGAGATTGCATTAAAGGGCAGACATCAAATGAATGAATTAATATGAATTGGGAAAACTGCAACTCTGAATATGGTCATTTTACTGATGGAAGTCCTGCCTTTCAGTAAAAAGAGCCAATCATAAATCACTCAAAACTAACGATTCTCTGGAGGAGGGGCTTTGGACAGTTTTATTTATAACTTTTGGTTGCATTTCAGCATACATTTTTGAGATATCAGTATTTCCCCTTTAAAATATTTGTTCGGTTATTGCCAACACATTCTCTATGTTTCATAAATAATCTGGTTACACTGCATGTGCCAATAAAGCCTGTTGTGCACATTTTGTAGTAGGTCATGCATACAATATGAGAAAATCACATGCTAAACACAGCATAGGCCTACATACTGCAGAAATAGTATGCTAGTATGCTCTGAACATAACAACATGATGTAGCACACAGCACACACAAAACCATTTTGCTCCAGTTAAACGATTTTAGATGTCTACAATGCCCCAGAGAGGATTATGAATCTGTCTCAATTCAAAGCTAAACTTTCCCAAAATATTATGAGGAAAAACTGGTTATAAACTGACCGGAAGAGCAATATGAAACGCGTCTAAAGAGGGAAGTGTCTCTTTCATGCCCCAGAGGAATTACCTAATAAGGGAACATCATATAGTCAATACTTCACAGTACATGCTGAAACTTGTCAAACATTCCTTTCCTTTTTCAGTCACTGGAGAAATTGTATTAAAGAAAACCAAAGCAGAATCATCAATCAAACAAACCAATCAGATTTCAGCTACGGTGAGGAGGCGGGGCTAAGTCGTCAGTGATTTAAGATGTGATCAGTGAATAATTATAGATTCTGTTTGAAATTGTTGTTTTTGTGATTCACAATTGTTTTCTTCAGTGCTGAATGCAGCCTGTAATTATTCAGGCGCTACACGACACACTTATTAAAACCAGCCTCACTCGATTTGACTGCCAACAATTACTGTTTAAAAGCACAATTACTTCACTACATTCAGATTACAAAAGATGAATATGAAAATATTTTTCATATTTAAGATTTTAATATGCATTTCTTTCAGTAAGTGTAAAATCAAGTTCCTGTTGCACTTAAAAGGTAGCATGATACTACCATATTTTTATTTGGCATGTACAAATATCAAATGTAAAAAAAGCTGTTTTTAAGTGTCCAGTAGGGGGCGGTATGCTGTTGCGTTTACACATACAACCACATTAATATATTCAAGCACAAAATTCATGGCCATACACGTCTACAAAGACATAAAAACAAGCATGTGTGATGTATGAGTGTGAAATGTAATGTATGCCTACAAGGCACAATAAAGGTAAAACAAAGCCAGCGAGTGTTTTGGCCCTTTCGATCAATCATTTGCCCTGGGTGCTCGCGGCAGAAACATATCACGTGTCATTTTCTGCCCGTTTGGGGTCCGTTCAGGCCTTCAGTCTACAAACACATTCTTGCACAAACAAATTCACTTAAACTTGACCCAACAATGGATAATAAAGAAACCTGCGGCGAAATTGACACGGCACATAAATCAGATTCAGTTCACTAATCTAATAACCGGACATGAAAACGAACAGCTCCGAAATCTCACCTGCCGCACGTGCGCTCTCACGGGACCGAAACCCGAGCGCTGGTAATGTGTACTTCAGTCTTTATGAAACTTTCATTGATCATTTTGTGCTGTGGATCAAATATTGTGGGAGTAGAAAAAATCTGAGAAGCAAACCAGGTCATATTATATTTACCTGCATATAAAAAAGAAACCATTACAGAATGTTTATTGGTTTTAATGGTTATGATGGGAACTGTATTGGTTTTAAAGGTAACCATAATGGTATGTGCAGTTTTTTTGGTAATGTGTTGGGTTCTATTTTGGGGATGTTATCTGGTGAATAAGAACCAATAGCATTAAATCCTAAATTTGAATTGATGGTTCATAATGGTATTTCTCATGGAAACACGCTGTATTCCTTGTTTGTAACCATCCCCCCCCGTAATTTTACAGATTTTTTCTATTATTTTGTACAGATTTTCCACATAAAATGTATAAAACAGAATATTACTGTTTTTTTTTACAAAATTTTTATGTATCTTTGAAATACAGTTAAAATATACGTAAAATACAAGAAAGACCGCAAATTTACAAGAAAAACTGTAAAAACATGTGATTATACATGGAAAACTGTTATTTTACAGTTTATTTCTGGCGCCCCCAGAAAATTTCAGTTTTTCTAACAAGATTTTATTTTTTACGGTTCCTTTTTGAAATACGGTCAAAACTGTAAAATTACAGAAAAAGACAGCAAATTTACAATAAAAACTGGGAAAACAATTTATTATATATCGTTATGTCCTGTAATTTTACAGGAAACAATATTATTTTACAGTATAATTCTGTCACCCCAGCTGACAGACAATTGACGTTTTTTTACAGATTGTTTTTTTACAATGTGGTATAAAATAGTGCCTGTTACCAGCTGAGATGTCACAAGTGTCTGTTTTATCACTTACAGTTTTTTTTTCGGTTCATAACTTCACCACTGGTATCGGTGGCAATAACCTTTGAATTCCACCTCGACTCTCAGTGGAAACAAAACACTACCCTGTAATTCCTCCTCCTTCTGTGGCTTTGTTTTCACGCTGCTCTTAAATGTTCTTCACTCTTTTCTTTTCTATTATCTTTCATTTTGTAGTTTGAAAAAATTGTAGCAGCCAAGGTTGTCTGATCTCTCATCTTTGTGTCACTTTAAACTTGTATGACTTTCTTTCTTCGGTTGACACAAAAGGTGAATCAAGCAATGACATTTTGTGCTTTTAAGAAGAAAGTCATACGTTTGGAATTGTTTGATGAACTGTTTGAATTCTCGAGAAATAACTTGAGAATTTTTGAAGTATATATAACAAACAGGAAATAACATCTGGAAGCTGTTTGTAAGTGTCTGAAATGCTAACTCAATATCTAGAGACCAGAACATCATAGAGATTTGGGTTGTTTTTTTACCTGGGAAGGTAAAAACACCACAATAGTGTAGACCTAAATCAAATTAGTTTTGAACGCACAGCGCTGGCAACCTTACCCATGAGAATGAGCCATGAAACTCTCAGCATCTCTGTTGACTCCAGATTTTAAATGTCTACAGATGGGCCATTATAGGCTTCCCTGTTTGTCACGGATGCTTCAATTCATCAGATTCTCCGGCTGTTCATACTGATCCTCTACCAGCTTCCTACCTGAATCCATCTATATAAGAACCTATATTATCTAGCTCATAATACTTAAAGAGATAGTTCAGACAAAACTAAAAATTCTGTCATCATTTATTCATTCTCATGTTGTTCAACCTGTATATGACTCTTTATTCTGTGGAACACAAAAGAAGATATTCTGAGAAATGTCTCAGTGGTTTTGCTTCCATACAATGGGAGTCAATGGGGGGTCAATGTTGTTTGGTTATAAACGTTCTTCAAAATATCTTCTTTTGTGTTCTGTGGGAAGAAAAGAAAGTCAGACAGGTTTGAAATGACAAGAGGTTAGTAAGTGATGACAGATTTTTTATTTTTGGCTGAACTATCCCTTTAACATCATTTAATGTTTTGGAAGGTAACTACTGTACATATATGAGACTTCAGACACTTAAAGTGATAGTTCACCCAAAAATGAAAATTCTGTCATGAATTACTCACCCTCAAGTTGTTCCAAACCTGTCTACATTTCTTTTTTTGGTTGAACACAAAGAAAGATATTTGGAAGAATGTTAGCAACTGACAGTTTCGGGACATCATTGACTAATATAGTAGAAAATTAAAATGGTAGTCAAAGGTGCCATAGAACTGTGTGCTTTCTTAAAATCCTCAAAATATCTTCTTCTGTGTTCAACAGAACAAAAAATACACTTTTTTCCTACTATGGTAGTCAATGATGCCCAGAACTGTCAGTTGCTAAAATTCTTCCAAATATCTTTCTTTGTGTTCAACCAAACAAAGAAATGTAGACAGGTTTGGAACAACTAGAGGGTGAGTAAATGATGACAGAATTTTCCTTTTTGGGTGAACTATCACTTTAAAGGTGAAGTGGATAATTAAATGTTAAAAGAATTTATATAAAAAGTCAGCTTAAGTAGTCAGCAAAGTAGTTTTGGTGCCCAAGCTGCTGGAATATAAAAAAAAAATTCAGGAGTTTTTTTAGTGTACAGTAATAGTAAAAAAGTAAATGTAGTAAAAATTCTCTATTAAAAACAGAGATGCAGCAATACATACTGTAGGCCAATAATCGATTGATAAAAGCCTTTTTTCACGCTATCGGATGATAGTTAAATACCGATATATCATGTCAATCAAAAGAGGACAGTAAAAATGCAATGACTTGGTGCTCTGTATATAGAAAATGTTAAGAAACATCACCAGTTTGATGTTCAGTATTAATAGTCATTATTTAAATGAATAACATTCAGAAAGTATAGAAATATTAATTCAATCTTCAGAATCGGTATCGGCAGAGATCACTCTGAATAATCAGTTCGGTATCAGTGGAGAAATTTAGTATCAGTGCATCTCTATTACAAATATACATTTTTATTCATTCATTTTATTCAAAACTCAAATGTTTTTATGCTTTTTTGACACACGTTTTGAAAATGTGCATTTATTGCAATTAGAATGTAATGTTTAGCCGAGATACGTTGGGAGGGTTGTCAAGTATCCGATGGGGGTTCACACTCTGAAAAGTTTGGGAACCATAGCCTAAAAAGTGCTATGGTTTCAAAGCTGCGTCCACAGCTCATGGATGTAATGTGTCATCCCTTGATTTCTCATCATTTGAAAAAATTGCAGTAGCCTATCATAAAGAAAATGTTCAAAACAGCATAGACAGATTAAATCACAGGTGGGAACTGATAACAAAATGTTGAAAGTCACTTCATATTACATTAGTTCATCTGTGACAGCAATAGGCGCCACATATCACCTATAGCTGCTCCTCAATTAAAAAAAGATTCATAAATTCAAACTGTACTTAAGACCTTTAGTGGACATTCCCATGTGACATCATTTCCTTCCCATCTACAAACCGTTCTCGCAGTTTCACACCTCTATCTGATACGTTCTGCATCTCATTAGCATACATCTGAATAATGTTCACGTCTTGCCCGGTTCGCGCACGTACACGGGCCGATTGTAAATCAACGATACAGAGGATGCTATTTACAGAGTTTATTTGGTTTGTACACGTCAGCGTGCAAACAGTAAATGGCAGGGCTGCTCGGTGCGCCTCCTGATTAATTTCACAGTTGCTGTGAAGCAGGGCAGAGAGGGACGTACTGGCAACATTTATTAGACACAACGTGTGCAGATGTTCCGTAGTGCTTCAGTGGGAGGTGCCCGCTGAGAGCTGTTATTGTGCAAAGACCCAACAGTTGGTTGACCGTTTCTAGATCAAACTTTTATTTGGTATAGCTCCCATCTAAACCGAATTACCAATTTACCCAAACCATTAACCATCACATTGGTAATGTTGTTTAAGTCGTGACCCCCTAACCCTACCGCTGAGCCTATGTCTTACATTTCACAGCACCGGCTAATGAAGTACCTCTCTATGTGAGACATGAGCTATAGAGTTACACAGAAGCGTGTGTTGTGATATGTACATCTGGGTTTAAAAGCAACATGTCATTTAATCCTGCCGTGTTTTGTGTAGAGCGCATGCAGCGTCCATCTCCTCTCACCGTCATACGCAGTATGGGCTTCTTAAGGCAGGGTGTTGTCACACATGGGGAGGCGTGTCATTGGCTGCTGCCCCTCTAGCACCTGTTCTCTGCCGCACAGGTCTGAGATCAGTAGGTTGTGAAATGAAGCTGCAGGCCGACACACTCTGCTCAGTGAACACACCACTTCAACCACTGAGAGAAGGTAACATATACTAGAGACTCTGCACGTCTATTATAACATCAAAGCAAGAGTGGATAAAATACCAAGAATTTGGTAATATTGTGAGTATTTTTCTCTTTTGAAAGACTTGCAGGGATTTCGTAATGCATTGAAGGTTGAACCAGACATTAGGAGCAACATAAATGTGTTTTTTTGTTGTTGTATTTCGCTATAAATATTCCAACAAAGTATAACACAGTGTTGTGTTTTAATGTAAAATGACTTTTACATGACATAACTGCTCTTTGGGAACAAGCTGAAACCATCAGTTGTTGACTGCACCAGCGACCTGTGGTTGCGGAACGCAGACGCACTCTCTGTTTGGCGCGTTTCCCCTTCAATCATTATTAACAACTGCGGACCCGCCTCCAAACACTAAATTACCAATCCTACTACGACGAAGGATTTGGTCGTTAATATTAATAAGGTTGCGCTGACGTCGCCTGATCACCATCCAATGGAGAATGGAGCTCATCTATTTGGTGAATAGACAGAGACATTTTAAGTTTTAAATAAAGAATAATATTTATTTATAAGAGACAATAATAATAAATTGCAAGGTCTTATTGTTTTTTTTATTTCATACAATTGGAGTCTCAAATTATATGTGAAGTATTTATTTATTTGTCTTACTATTTTATATGCCTAAATATAAATGTCCTGTTTTCACATGTTTCATATTGTTCATTTAAAAATACAGTAGGCTATTTTTAAAATATATTAATCTGCAATATCTGTTTTTTATTTTATTATTGAACATAACTACAGCATATTATCGTGTATTATATACTTTAATTACAATTTAATTTAATTTAATTTAATTTATTTACTTACCTTTTTTATGTAGAAACGGATTTTCCCGTCTTTTTGGTACTTTTGCTTAATGAAGAGAAATGCGTAGCTTCTGAACGTCCAACATGCGGCGAGGTGTGTATGTAACCGACCAATGACACGCGCTCGAGCTCATGAATATTAATGAGGACACCTTCGCCGTAGTAGCGTGCGCGAATTCGCACACCGGCCACTCCACAGCCGCACAAGTACCCGCGATGCCAGTCGGATCTTAAGCCGCCCGGTTCACTCCGTGAAAAGGAAAGGAGAGAGAGGACACGTTTAAACAGCCCCTTTCCCACCCGAACTGCAGACTGCTGGTGTTAAAGGGGCAGAAGAAAACCACATCTTTATTTTGGTAAAGCGCGAGGCATCCTCGGGCGCAGCGCGGCTATAAGAGGATTGCCGGATCCCAATAACTGCAACGTGTGTTTAGACGGGAAAAATGTCATTGTCTGCGAAAGAAAACAACACAGTCCCACATGCCAATTACGTGGGACCGTATCGTTTAGAAAAGACCCTCGGAAAAGGACAGACAGGTTGGTGCTTTTATTAACCTGGATCATGCATTGGTTTTGCTGTATAACCTCCGTTTAAAAGAGACGAGAAGTTGTGCATTGCTCGGATATTAATGTGCATGTGGTGTGTTGTGCAGGTGGTTGCGTTTGTCATCGATTTGTTTGTGTTGCTGTCTGCGTCCGGTAACATTGTAACAAATTGTCCCTGCAACCTTCCGCTCGGGTGTGTTGGGGAGCTGAATTCATGCCCGTGAACTTGAGTCACACATTTATGCGTTTAAAACTACCTGCCCAATGACTTGAACTTTTGTCCGCATTTTTGCTGTAGAGAAAAGCAGGTGCCATACCCAAGACAGATCAGTGAATGTATTTTTTTGCCATACTTTAAGTTTTGACATTGGATAGTGATTAATAATATATAAACATAAAATGCAGTTTATAAAAACGTCTGTTTAATATAAGTTATTTTGTTTATGCATATTTTAAATAGTTTCATATTAGGTGTGTTTTTAAATATGTAGAGTATAAAATGTTGTTGTCTATTCTGTGAATCTGAATCGTACCATGTGCTTGGAACATCTGTGGCAGCAGTTTAAAGCACCACATCTCTGTGAGGAGGAGAAAGTGATGTAACACTTTACTGCTGTTTCGACCATGCTTCGGACCATCTGCCATCCCCAAATGATTACAATAGCGGTTATACTCTTATAGCCTCTCCACCCACGGCTGTTGAGCTGACTTTGTGTGTTTTAGGATGATTGTGTTGGTTTTTGGAGCAGATTATCTAATCATGTTACATCTGAGCCTAAGGATGATTTGTTTGGTTTGTTAATTTATTGATATTTTAAACAGAGTGACCCCAAAACGTATTTGGACGCTTAATATAATATTATATCAACATCATTGCATCAGATAAAATATTGAATCAAGTAAGCTTCTACAATAGACTTTGGTAAAAGGTTAGTGGTTAGTCCTGGACGTACCAGTTGGTACCTCCGCCAGGACACCTGTGGGATCTTGAGGGTATTTGATTTCATACAAAGTCACCTTGATGCTTTCTGGTTGAAAGTAAAAGCAAACTCAGAAAAAGGAAATAAAAAAATGATAAAGGCTCTAACGCCATTTGTTTGCGCTGAATGTTGTTAAGTCATTCTGTGACATTCGTGTTTACGTGTGACTTAAAGGGATAGTACACTCAAAAATGAAAGATATTTCATCATTTACTCGCCCTCATGTCAATTCATACCTGTATGACTTTCTTTCTTCTGCAGAACACAGAAGAAGATATTTTGAAGAATGTCGGTTACCTAGCAACACCGACCCCCATTGACTTCCATTGTATGGATGCAAAACCACTGAGACATTTCTCGAAATATCTTCTCTTGTGTTCCACAGAGGAAAGAGTCATATAACATGAGGGTGAATAAATGATTTTTTGTTTTTGGGGCGAACTGTCCCTTTAAGTGTCTATCTACGTTTTGGTCCACCGCACACTGTATAAAACAGAGACCTTGTTTCATAAATGAAGGGCACCAGTTTGTTCCTTCAGCCGTATCGGTTCACATGCAAAAGCTACGGGATTCAGTTTGTTCCTCATAGATCACACAGTAGGATTTCAGCTACCGCTTTCCTTTGTGTCTGCGCTTTGTGTTATACTACCTGTCTGCCTGATCTGTTCAGCGTGGTGGCAACAATTGCAACACACCTAATGCGTCTGATGTCTTCATGCCCTTTAATACATGCCCTTTCTACAAATATATGAAGCTCTTATACACCACAAAAACATGGAGTTTTAAACTGTGAATTATGGGTAAGATCATAATGGTGCAACAGTGCATTGGCAGAAAAGTTGACAGTGATTGTTTGCCGCTATGCGATGAGTTTCCTGATGCGGGCTTGGAGTCTTTAGTTGTTATTTATAGTGTAAAGCAAAAGGCCTGGGTTGATCTGCTTGTCCTGGCCGATGCTGTGTTTATTATGTGATTAGGATACGACACACACGCGCACACGTGAGCTTGAGCATGTTTGTAATCCCTCATTGGCTTGCACCCTCTTTCACGTGGATGAAGACTCTTAGCATCCACGCATGCTGTAGAAACAGTCTGCTGTTCTTGCGAGGGAGGAAGTGAAGTAAAGCCATACAAGGAATTTTGACCTGCCTTGAGCTGCTGAAAGTGAGAAGCAAGTTTGTGGGATGGAGTGAATCTGTGTGTTTCTTGTTGCTAGGGAGTTCCTCAGTCTTGGTAAAAAATGTCGGTTGAAACCTAGTGGAGAGAGCTATGTATTAACATTCCCGTTCAGCTCAATGACAATATGACTGAAACAAAGATTACATGAGAGAGACTTTGGACTCTGTTATAGTAAAAGAGAGGTCACATATTATACATTTTATAATAATGTTCTGATTCGTTCTGATTGTTCGTTACATTTGAGTTCTATTGCATTTGAGTCAGTTTGAAACAGTTGATTAAGTTATTTATTATTTTTTGAATTAATTGAAATTGAATTTGAATTTAAAGTTGTTAAGAGTACAACAGGGAAATTTTCCACCTGTTTTAGTAACAAAATTCAATACCTCGATTATTCAGTGTATTCTAAAAAAGTTCTCACAATTGCCACAATACGGAAACACGATACTGTCACATGCCCAGTGCAAAGATATATCATAGCATGAGATACCACACTCATTTTTTAAAAGATATGTATCATACAACTATGTTGGATTTTTTATTCGTTTTTTTTCAGTGACATACGTATAAATTTTTTATTCAGTTACAAATGGTTCAATAAACCATTAATGTCATTTCTCTCTAATAAAAAACAGATGTTATTGAAAATTGTTATTTTTTAAAGTAAATCTGTTATTTAAATTTTGGTTCTAAAATATTGTTATACTATCGTAATTTGTCAGCCCTAGGGCTGTTCAACCATTAATCGAGATTAATTGCATCCAAAATAAAAGTTTGTGGTTTTTATAATATTTGTCTGTACCCACTGTGCAAATTCATTTTGGATTTATAAACACATACACATACATGTACATATTTAAGAGAAAAATACAAATGAACAAATGTTTATATGTATAAATTATGCAAATTATATATAAATAGTAATATGCAAATATTTTCTAATTATATACACACTTGTGTACATGTATGTGTTTATAAATACAAAATAAATAGGCACAGATCACATACATATATTATTATGTAAACACAGACTTTAATTCTGGATGTGATCAAACACAATTCATCGTTGAACAGCCGTAGTGAGCACAGCATATTGTTACACCACATGTAATATCGTATCGCAGCATATTACGTGTTACACAGTCAGGACTTTTTTCAAGGGTCCTCCTGTATAGCCTTGATTCCTGCGTCAGGCTCCTGAGTCATTTTTTCCACTTTATGAATCATTGAATCAACTCTGCTGGAACTATTCCAACCTTTATTTTTTCTCACAATGTACTTTTAAAATTTGATCATGGCAGATCCTATTCCATTGTGACAGTTAACAGTGCTTGTCTAGAAGTAATTTTACACCATTTTCTGGTAGCTTGGTTTCATCTGTTTATCTGCTAGGCTTGAGTGAACCAACGATTGTTTACATTGAGTCTTAAGTGGGGTATGCAAGTGTGTTTACAGTGTGTGTACACATGTATTATTAAAAGAATAAATGTTTGTGCGTAATAGCTGGAGCCGTCAGCGTGGTGAAACCGTCTGTCTGTGCTTTCTCTTTATGGCTGACGCAAGCTGTTCGAAATGAAATACTACCAGGGGGTAATAAAACCAACTGCCCACGATTTGATACGATACAATCACGATAGTATTACAATATTTTGATTTTTTTTATTATCCTGAAAATCCAATAACAGATTTATTTTTTGAACAATGATAAATAACAACTCTTATTGAAAATTGTTAATGAATTGACAACATTCAAGGTTCAACTAAACTCTCTGTTGATAAATTGAATCTGTCACCGAAAAAATAGACTCAAATCTCAACATAAATTTAAAATGAAGAGCATACGAAAGCTTAATGCTAAAAGTGCAGAATTAATTTTATGAAGCAGTCGCCAAAGCTCTACGATACTTCGTAGTTTTTTCCTCTACATTAATTTGTCATATCGTGAAACAGTCGGCACAACTCTACGATACTTCATAGATTTTTTTTTCTCAGCGTTCATTTTCGCTACGATAATTCGTAATTATTTTAAAGGTTTGCTATGAATTCGTACAATGTGAATCATACAAAAAATATGATTATTAGAAAAAAAACAATACTGAAGCCCCACCCCTAAACCTTACATCACTGGCGCGAAAGCAGATTGTACTAAAACGTACAAATAAGATTGTACGAATTTAGCACGAGTAGTACATGTATGCTGTACTATCCCTGACACAGCGTAGTTGTGTTCTAGACTGCCATTGTTCACTTTCAGTGCCCTAGACACAAACTGGCTGTTTACTCTATTAAGTAATCGTGACCTCTCAACCAAATATGCCCTTGCTTCTAATGTTTCAAGTTTGCAGATGCAGATAAAGCTATTAGATGAATCATGTGCGCGATTCTAACCTGCAGTGAATGAATGAACGTGTTTAGTGTGTGTGTGTGTGTGTGTGTGTGTAGGTGTGTGTGTTGCCTGTGGCGAGATGCAGTGGAGGTGACTATTCTGTCTTCTTGTTAACATTCAAATATGATTACACAAAATGGATGGGCTCTTTTATTCGTTGCGCTACAGAGGACGGGTGTAAAGTGTCAACTGTATTGATATTTTGGTCAGCACTAATAGCATAATACCTATCTGATGGAGTCGTTTGATTGAATGAAAGCATTTTGTTAAGAAGTCCTTCATTTATGTGGTTCTTTTTATAGCGGCTAAAAGAAAACGTTTATCCTACACAATGAAAGTGGATGGGGACTGGGGCTGTCTAGATCTGGTTAAAGCAAAAAGCGATATAAAAGTTGCCCATACCACTGGTGTGGGTGATTCTCACGAAATCTCGGTTTCAAGATTTGCATCAACAAATTTCTTTTTTATTTTTACTGACACACAATTTTGAACATTTTTTACTAAAAAGGCCTTAAAAAAAACTCATACTGTAACCATTTAAAACTGTCAATCCCAACAGTCAATTGTCAATTGTCAAAAAAGACATTAATTGATTATATTTTGACAATTATACATGTAACATTTTTGGAAATGGAGAAAACTACCTGTATCAGTAATGAGAATAAAATTAGTCGTGTACTGTACACAGCGTGACAAAAGAATTTTAAGATTTTAACTTGAAAAATATAAAGTAATCCGTTTATCCTCCATTTGCTGGTAAAAGTGTTCCTTTACATACTGTAAACTTAATGTAAATATGAAGAGTTTGGCAACTCTTGGAGAAAAGAGAGAATGTGAACTATCTCACAGCTCAACGGGTCTATGCTCCTCGTTTTGCTCCAGCCAGTGAAGATAGCCCATTTTTGTGAGTACCGGTGCCTTGTGAAAGGGGCTCTGGCCTCGGTTATTGTAGTTAAAACACCTCTTGGAATGGGAAGAGACTCCCGTCAAGGGGCAATACATGTAGGTTTCACAGCTCAGGCCAGGCATGCCAAATTGTTCCCTTTGCCTGGGAGAGCAGGTCTCTCCTCAGCAGAATCCGCCAAGGGGCTGCGGACAGCATCCGGATCAACTCGGGGAACATCAGTTGGTTCGGCCAGCGAGGGGTGACCAGTCACACTGTGCAATTGTCCTCCCCAATCCTGCTGATCAGCTGCGGCAGCAGGGCTATGGGGGGAATAGCATAAATATGGCGAGACGGCCAGCTCTGGGCTAGGGCGTCGTTCTGTCTCAAGAAGTGCAACGGGCAGTGGGAATTTTCCTCCGATGCAAAAAGGTTGACGTCTGCTCAGCCGAAAATGCTTCAAATTTTTTTCGACCATTCGGGGATGGAGCCTCCATTTTCCCGGCGGTGGACCGCTGCGAGATAGCAAATCCGCCCCCGTGTTCTTCGTGTCCGGAACGTGTGTAGCTGTGCGGACGTTCCCCTGAGCCCAAAAAAGGAAGCGAGATCGCAGTCCTCCCTGGTGATTTATGAGTGAAACCACCATCATGTTGTCCGACCGTCATGTTGTCCATCTGCACATTTGGCAAATGTATGTGCGGCGAGAGAGAGCCTTAAGGGCAGGACCGTGTATTGGTATGCTGTCCCCTCAAACACGAATATCAAGAGCGGTCTATGGCGGGGGGTTATTGGGATGTGAAAATAAGCATCTTTCAGATCCACAGATATAAACCAGTCCCCCGGGTGGATTTGAGCCAAAAAGCTCCGGTGAGCTCCTGGTGGACTTCTGTGAAGAAGTGAGCAGGTCTCTGGTGGGGAGGCTGCAGAAACCACTCATCCAGGCGGCTGTATTCCAGCTCAATCGGAGAGGACCAATCGAGGCCGAGCTCCGCAACTGCTCTGGTGAGGATTCTGACGAGCTCAGAGTCCGAGCGAGGACTGGTGTCGCTGGATTCCTGCGCTGGCGGGGCGGCTTCTTCATCCGAAGCGGCCCAGTCTGCGCATGCTGGGGCGGAGGACATAATCTCTTCCAAACGAGACCATGCCACTAGCACTGGAGGAGGGGTGAAATCCTTGTGGGCGAAATGAACAGGATCCCTTAACAGACGTTAACCAATAGGCTTCAGTATTGGATAAAACAGGAGTTTTTCCATAGCATTTGCAACGTAATGTGAAGTGAACCGTATCGAAAGGGAACTAAGGGCGCTTTCTCACCTTTGGTCCTGACCAATTAAAAAAATTATACATTGGAGAATTTTTCAGCGGTGTTGGTTCCTTTTCACACCACACTGATTGCTTTGGTCTGAACCAGTTAAAAAGAACCAAAATGCAGTCACGTGACAACATCCACATCACTCGTTGGCGAGAACGTATTTCCTAAAGTGCTTTTTCAAACGAAATAAACTCACGGTCAACATCGCGTGTCAGTTGTGGTAATGTTAGCCCGGTCGGCTGTGCTAGCATCAGTCACATCATTGGCGATCTCAACAACATCCACCGGATCAACGTCCAGTTTTGTCCCAAGTATATTATCGAGGTCTTTGTACCAGGGGAACTTGTACATTCCGCACTTGGATGTACTGCTGGTGGAGTTTCTTTACCTTAACCCGGCACTGTTCCACAGATCTATTAAACCCCCTATCCATGAGTTTTTTGCTAAACAATGAATTGCGCTATTCTTGTGAGTTTTCGAAAATTGGGATGTAGTATGGTCATCAGACAAAATTTCTATGAAGCTCCGCACCACCTCACAACTCCAAGTTTGTCCGTGAGCTGCCGTGCTAGTGCAAACTGTCAACAAACACTTCTCCTCATTCTGTAATGCACAGCGTAGCTGACTACGGCAGCTGATTTAGTCCAAAAAAGTTGCAGTACTTTTTGCATTTGGGTCTGTTCGAGGTCAGATCATGTTCCCACCACAAACGAACCGCTGCAGGGTTCGTTTAAAGGGGTCATATGGTGCGAATACGTGTTTTTCTGTGTCTTTGGTGTGTTATAAGTTGCCCGTGCATGTATTAGACACGTAAAATTGCAAAAATTAAAGTGTCGGAACAAAAGATGCATTCTATCTAAAAGCGAATGCTCATCCAGACCTGCCTGAAACGCCTCGTGTAACCACACCCCCATGACTGTACGTCATTTCATGGTATGACTTGACTAAGACCGCCCAAATCTATACGCAAGTACTTGTAAATCTCATTGTATCGTCGCCGCCGCAGCCATGTCGTGGAGACGCTGTGTGTTTCGTTGCGAAAAGAAAGCCTCTTTGTTTGCCCTTTCAAAAGATGAGACAACTAAAAACAAATGGTTACATTTTATTTAAAATACTGTTCCAGAACAGTACAATCCGAATATTCAAGTGTGTGTAGCGCATTTCACAGATGATTGCTTCATGAACCTGGGAGAGATCAAGGCCGGCTATGCACGAAAGCTTTGGTTAAGAAGTGGGGCAATTCCAACCATTACAACTTCGCAACGACAGTCTGGCGCTTCAGATTCGCAGCCTGTAAGTATATTTTCATTGTAAAAGACTTTGTTATGGTCTAACGCGAGTTGAGTTTGTCATGTGTTTGTGATTTGCAAATGCAGACACGCGCATGCGCAACGTGAAAAAAGACAACATAAGTCCTAATAATCAGTAATTATGTTCCAACTAGAGGCAACAAATGTTGTTTTTATAATGGGGTTTATTGTCTTTGTTGAGTCGTGACGAGACATGGCGTAACACTGGTTGATCACTAACGGCAAATCTTTATAACATCGTATATAAAAGGTAAAAGAGTTAGCTATAGTTTTTAACTATTTAATATAATATATTTTTTTAAAAAACGTACCAATCCTTTACATTCTGCTCAAGTCGCACTGGCAAAGTTGATGTATCGGCTTGATCATTTTCATTTTCCGGATCAGATTCGGGCTCGAATTGATAAGGAAAGTACCGATGACATTTTATCACCTATCGGTACAATTGCTTTGGAACCTGATGTTCCGAATATGTTAAGAGGCGTTACATTTCCGTCACACGCTTGCAGTATTCGACCAATCACTACGCACTGGTGAACTGGCCAATCATAGCACACCTCGCTTTTCAGAGCCATGAGCTTTGTAAAAAATCTGTGCATTTCAGAGAGGCGGGGCAAAGAGAAGATACAAACATGCACGGTATGTGGAAAATACAGCATTTTTTAACCTTAAATCATGTATACACATTGCATTACATCTAAAACAAACCATAATATTAGTTTTAGCCGTGTAATTTGACCCCTTTAAAAGCATACCGTGACCACCTCTTCAAGGAGATCTCTGTACGCTTATTTGGTCCACTTTTGGTGCGCACTCGAGTGCGATTGCTGCATTCACACCTGCCCAAACGAACCGCACTAAGAAGAAAAACGAACTCTAGTGCGATTCAACCGTAGTAAATGAGTCAGGTGTGAAAGCACTCGAAGTTTAGTACTGCTCTGAAAAAAGTCATACATTGTATGACATGACCGTGAGTAAATGTTTAAAATGTGTGTTGTTTCTTTAAATGTGCACTGTTTCTTTAAATTTTACATTTGAGAGGTTCTAGATTATGACTTCCTCTCAGTGTTTTATGTGTTGGGGTTTGTTGGTTTGAGTTCAGTTTGGGATGTAACCCAGCGTGTTGGAGTAGAGCTGTAATCGGGCCTTAAAAGTTAGGCCCGACAGTGCCCGAGCCCGACAAGTACATTTTGATTGACAGCTTTTTAAAAGCCCGAACCCGTTTACAGCCTGACATTAGGCTATTCAAATGTGCGCACGCACACAGCTGTTTGTCAAGAATGAGTCATTTATACATGTTTTAACATAATTTATTAATGACTAACGTAGGCTATAGGCCACTTGGATGTTGGAAGAAATAAATAAAGAAGTCCTCTGTAACCAGAGGCGGATTAACCATATGGGCAATTGGGCAAGTGCCCAGGGGCACCAAGACTTTAGGGGCACCAAATAAACCCGCAATACAAAATATATATTTTTTATAAATGTACATAAGCACTTGATTTTTAAGACTTAAGTCACGCATCTGCGCTAAATAGGCGTGGCACCATGTGCGGGAATACCCCCACTTTCAGATAAAAATGGTTCTGTCCTCCGCACTTTTTCGACACACCTCCGCCAATATTACCGCCCATGTTATCTGGTTAGTTACATAGATTTGAGTGAATTAACATTCAGCCAATCACAAGTGACTGCTATTAGGCGAGTCGTCTTTCGTGTAGCCTACACTTTAATCTTCAAACAGATGGAAGCGGGAACGATGCAGAGCGCATTGTTGTAGCGGAGCCTAAAAATGCGGGGATTAGCACTGATTAATAAAGGTATATATATACATGGCATGCGTCAGAAATAAGATGTTATAGTGCCGATAATGTCTGCTAATAATAGTACGTGGAGGTAAGGCCATTGAAGATCCAAACCTGGGTTTTAAAGTGAAAGTGAAGAACGGTCGGTGTCATCACTATAGCAATCAATTCATATGTGTCCTGTTTAGTGGAGTACACTTTTATCTTAGTACTTATGTGATCGTTTAGTAAGAAGAATGTACACATACTGTGCTTAAAAGGAGCGTTTGAATAGCTGTGTAGCATTTAAAATAGAAACAATAACGTTTCATGTTATTTTTATGAATAACCTTGCTATACATTGTAATGTGGTGAATGCCACTTTGGTGAATTAAAGTCCCAATGTCCTGAAAATCTGTACATTGTTCCATTGTCCCCCTAATGTGAATACATACATGCAAACTATAGTGTGTGTGTGTGTGTGTGTCCCTGTACCCCCATTTTGTGGCACGCACAACATTTACACTTGTTAAAAAAATGTTAGTGATTTTTTAAAATTACATCAAAACCTGAAATGTAACATTACAACAGAAAGCAGGTGCCCCTTAACTACATTAGGCCTAATTGTTAAAAATACTTAATGGAAAAGAGTTGTTTTTGTGTTATAGTCTACAAAAGTGTCATGTTAATGTATAATTCTTGTAAAATAGTATATTGTAAATTGCTGAGTTTCATTCTTATAAAATCTTTTAATATATAAATCATTTAATGAGTGGATTCTTGCGTGTGGGTTGATGGGGGGCACCTCTGGGGCTGTTGCCCAGGGGCACCATGAGGTCTTAATACGCCTCTGTCTGTAACATCGTAACATCTCACATATCCCACTAGCTCATTATTCTCATTATGCACATGGTCAAAACTTTTCCACACCTCAGACTTTGCTTTAGTTGCTGGTGCAACCAAAACGCAATCGCCAGAGGCAAGCCTCCGTTTCACCTCCTCAGCCAACCCGTTCTCACTCCCGACTCGTCACATATTTACGCTCGGTCAGCGCCCCACGGCGTCACATTTGAACGCGCAGAGTACCCCTTTGGCGTTGTTTTTCGACGAACAGGGAACTGCGTTGCTGTTTTCTAAATGCTCCAGACCTAGATGCGTGTAATTCTTAGCATTTCATAATTATTTATGGTTTTAATATTTTGTAGCACCTAACCCCAACCTCACCCTAAACCTAACCCTAACCACTTCTCAGCCATATAAAACACAACACGCGAATAAAAGTACAGTCACAGGTATTTATTACACAAACTGACCAAAAGCATAAATATGTGACGAGTCGGAAGTGAGAATGTGTTGCAACCCTCAGCATCCATTTTTGCATCTTTGTCGCGCTAATCGGAACGCATCACATGACCACTCATTTACCACGCAAGCCCGAGCCCGGCCCGAGCCCGTGTAAAATGATAGAAATTTAGCCCGAACCCGACCGAACCCGTCGGGTCCGTCGGGTTCGGGCAAAGATCTTCAGCTCTATGTTGGAGGATGGTATTTTTCTGTCAGGTTTTTGACAACTGGAAAAGCACTGAAATTGTCACGGGACGATGAGGCCGCTACGCTCAATTGTCCTTCAGTTCCAAACACTATCAAAGATTTTCTTGGTCTTGTCGACTCTGACTGCTACACTGCTACGCATCTACTCATGTGCTAGTCTGTATATGTCTATCCACAATGAGCATTATAGAATATTGTCAATTACTATCTATAAACATCATAAACAACAGTTTTTGAGATTCTGACTCCTTAACACACACCTGGAGCACAAAATGTAAAATAAATACATTTATGCAGATGCTTTAAACCGATGCAACTTACAATGCAAATTTAAGGTGCATTTTATAATTATATGTATGTATCAGACGTCACTCAAATTCTACAGAATTTCCAGGAGACGTGCGTGTTGCAATGTTTGGGAATGATTTGAACTTTTCTCTTTTGGAAATGTGTTACAAAGCAAAACATAAAGATGAATGGTTAAACACAAAGCATATTAACGCATAGATTCTCGTTTCATCTGTGCGATTCGCTTGGACACAACAGATACCATGATGAGTAACGCAGATCGCCGCAACCGTTTGCCGATGTCATCATCTCTCGCTAATGTGCGACATGGGTTTCCAAGGCAACTCCCACCAAGGCAGAGAGCACGCTTTGTGTTTTGCGCATGTTGCGTGTGATTGGACATGTTTTAATCATTTTACCCTCAGGGCTGCGAGGCGTGCGCTCTTTTCGTGTACGTATGCAGACGCAGGCCACAGGATTTCCCCGCGGACCACTCGTACTGGCGGGGATCACCTTTGATGGTGTGGAATAGAGCAATTCACTGAGGTTTTTAATAATTTCATACAGGCCGATTAAATCTCGCTGGCTACTAATGGGATTTTCTCAGTAGGGTGCATGGACCTCTCCCTCACAATAACATTCAATTAATATAACCTCTCTCTCTCTCATGCACTTCATTAAAGCTAGTCTGCACTACGTCACATGCTAGTGTATCAATTTCATGTTTAGAAGTGTGTGTAACTTTGAAAGTGTGTGAATTTTTGAGAACTTGTTACACCCAAATGAGACATTCCTTTCAAACAATCATTTTTAAGAATGTGTAAGTGACAAAATCCCCACTTTGTAGCCAATTCGCAACACATGCTACTAATAGCATCACGTTTGACTCTGTTTAGTAGTCACGGACACTAAATTATATTTCAAGTTTGTTTGAAATAATGCAAACGGTTTCAGATGTCCACACAATCTCTGACAAGTAAAAAAATAAAACAATAAGCAATAGCAGTTTTCTATGAGAAAACACTATTGTCATTACAGTGTGTACAGGAATAATGCTACAATTTCACGGACACACATAAAGACTCCCAAATCAGTGACTCATCCTCTTCAAAAAGGTAAAACACTCAACCTGTACAAAAAGGCAACAAACAAACATTTACTTAGCATCTCACTGTAAAAAGGGCCTTTTAGGACACAATTATCCTTTCAGAGAACATCTAATGGTGTTTTGTATGGTGCAAATGTAATAATTGCACGTGCAAATTGGCTGCTTTCTCATTTACCAATTTTCGATATGTTCTAAATTACGCCAAAGTTCGAGAAAATGGAGATTGCCATAATTTGACGTGACCGTGGAAAGAATTCTGAATGTATTTGTGAGCAACAGTAAATGGATGTGTTGTGTTTTTATGACTTTATATACACAGGTTTTACTGTGTGGTTGTGGTTCATCTATTTTCATGAAGGCTTTTGCCAATCAAAATTAACCTGCAAAGATTTTCGGAAGACCATGATATATTACAGATTTAAATATTTGTTTCAAAATTTCATTTAATCATTATTTCTAGATGTATGGTGGCCATTCCAGTAATTTCAACAAAATCAAACCTCAGGAGTGACAAAGTCATCCAACAGAATGTGAAAGACTGACAGAATGACAAGACACGTGAAAACTGTGATAAAAATCAAGGTTATCACATAAAACAATAGTCTTTGAACTAGGGCTGCATAACGATTAATCGCGACTAATCGTTTGCAGAATAAAAGTTTTTGTTTACATAATATATGTTGGCGTACTGTGTGTGATAATTATGTATATATAAATACACACACATGGATGCATGATTTTAAGAAAAAATATATTTAATATTTATATATAATATAAATGATATATAAATATAAAAATGTAAATACACATATCAAAAGTTACATATTTCTTAATTATATACAGTACATGCATGTGCGTGTATTTATATATACATAATTATCATACGCAGTACACCAACATATATTATGTAAACAAAAACGTTTATTCTGCAAACGATTAGTCGCGATTAATCGTTATGCAGCCCTACTTTGAACTTTTCCCAAATCATCATGTACAGTACAAATATTACTGTTGTATTGGTTAAAATGAATATGTGAATATGAACTTGTTTTATATTGACGTGCACTCTTAAAAATAAAGGTGCTTAAAAGGTTCTTCGCAGCGATGCCATAGAAGAACAATTTTTGGTTAGACAAACAACCATTTAGTCAAAGGTTCTTTAAAGAACCATCTCTTTCTTACTTTTTTATAATCTGAAGAACCTTTTTTCGACGCAAAGAACATTTTTTGAAACGGAAAGGTTCTTCAGATGTTAAAGGTTCTTTAGGGAACCAAAAGGTTCTTCTATGGCATCAAAGAACATTTTGAAGCACCTTTTCTTTTAAGTGTATTTGAGGTCTGAAAAAATACAGAGCATCTTTTGTGTAAAATATATACATTTCTGATTCTGTTTCTGGGATGGCAACGAGTAACGATATAGGAAAGATGCAATGTTTATATTGCACATACTCATGGTTGTGTATACAAGTGTATACATGTGTTTTAGGCTAATTTTATTATATTTTTTGTGATTTTTTTATTACATTATATTTATTATATGATTTTGTGTGACAGTACATTTAGTTAAATGTAAAAAATAGCCATTTCCACCCAATGAGATTACATTGTTTGTATGAGTTTGCACGTGCCCATTTCAAAGTATATTAAGTGCTGTAAGTAAATAATACAAGTAAAATAAAACCAATTCATATAAAATCATTTTTGCACAAACAACATTTAATACTATGTAGTATAGAAATTGCACAAATGCACAAAACTATTTTAAGAGATAAATAAATAAATTCAGGAAGGGGACTGAAAAAAAAGCAAAATGAGAGATTTAAAAAGAGTTTAACACATCATTAAAACCTGTCCCATAATTAGTATTATTCTACATGTAATGCTTTATCTCGTGTTTTCTTATATACAAAAAGGTAATGTATGCAGTCACTGTGTGAATATGTGTGTGAATTTACCTAATAGCATAATAAATTAACCTGGACCTTTAATTCAGATTCTGGGTAACACCAGACATTTCCAGTTCCTGAAGTATGTGTGTTTTAGGACGTCCTGTTGTGTCAGACTCAAACTTGCCATTGAACTTTACACAATGTTACACTTTATGCTTGTTCTCTTTTTCTGTCTTCATCAAATGCCCACATGAGTGCATCTTCTCATTACTGTAATGCAATACTGTAAATATATATCACTATTCTTTTACTGCAGCGGGGAAAATGACAACCGATAAATATTCATAAAATGTCAAGGGTAACGTTACTTTTTAAAATTCCTGATTGTCATTAAAGGAGTAGTTCACCTTCAAAATTAAGGTGTATGACTTTCTTTCTTCCTCAGAACACAAAAGATATTTAGAAGCGAGTTGTCGGGCTGTGCCGTTCTGTTACCAACTTTTTTCAAAATATTTTCTTTTGTGTTCTACAGAAGAAAAAAAGTCACACAGGTTATAAATGACAAGAGAATGATGACAGAATTTTCATTTTGAAGGTGAACTACTCCAAAAACTTTACAAACCGGAGCGAATTAAACACAGAATAACAAAATCAAACGTATGAATACTTCAAAACGGTTATCTTTATGTATTACTAAAAGCATTACAGCATTACAGATTTTCGATGTTAGGAACTGGATGAAAAAATATCATTAAAACAATGTAAAAATACATCTTAATAAAATTAGGGATATGCTTTATTTTCTAAAATGCGTAAATACATTTTTTTTGTGAGATTCTGATTTCTTCTAACCTGCTGTGATGATTACGTTGGCCTTTTTGTGGTATAAAGGTTTTGTATTTTTTACTGACATTCAAACTAAAAAGCCAAACGACTGAAGGTGCTTTAAAGTGACCTGAAGTACTTCTAACAGCTCTTCACCCCCTCACCCACCGTTCCTGATGTTCTCCATGTATTCTGGTTTCTCTGTTGGTTTAACGGTCAACACCTCTGCTGTACAAATAGCAGTCGCTGAATATTCCTCAGTAAGTCAACGAATAAATGTCACAACCACGACAGGTCCTTAATGGAGTCCGTGAGTTGAACTACACTGAACTTTACTTTCCCTCCGCTATTGACAGACTTGCTCTATAAAAGGTAATGGAATCTAAGGACTGTTGGACTCGTTCTCTGGAGACTCTGAGGTGAAGTTTCTGTGTATGTATAGTATCAGGAGGGCTTGATGCATAAATAACCTGTGAAATGGCTTGACAAACTATTTTTCTGTGTTGACTTTCTTCTGGGTGGGACATATCGAAGTGCTTTTTTTTGCAGCCAATAGCGTTTAGTTTGCATCCCAGTAGACGGGTAGCACAACGTTTTCATTTTGTTGCGCTTCTGCAAACCCACGACAACACTTTCTGCAACGCAAGTGAAATTTACAATGAAAACCAACAAAAAAACCTGTGAAAAAAGGAAGGTATCCACCTGTTTCCACACATGCATTAATATCGTCCCTGAGGACGGCTGAGATTTATAGCGGAGGGCTGAGAGTTTTAATCGACTGGCTCCGTCCTCCACAGCTGCTAGGGGCCCGATAATCACCTTCACTCTTATAGTAACCCCCATGAGTGCTCTCAGCAGCCTTTACTGCTCCACGCTCCTCTCGGTAACATTTATATGTGCTGTAAAAAGCAATGGCTGCTACAAAACGGATAGTCGGAGGTGTTATACATATTGACGCATTTGTGACCGTCATAAACAGCTGAAAGCCAATTGAGCTAATCGCTAGAAATAGCTACAGAGCAACCTTAAGTTTAAAAGTGAGATGCTTTTATTGTTGTTTTTTATCATATTTGCAGCATGTACAGTACTACTAACAACGCACAACATTACAATACTTTAACGAAATGGGTTTACGTCTGAACCAGCTGTGATTTTAATCGATATTGTACTCTAGGTTTGTCTCCTTATTTGGTGTGTCTTATGGTAGCGCCGCCCAGAGTGGAATCCCATTGGTCCAAAATACCCCTCCACATTGCTACTAAATAAAATAAAATAATAAATTAATATTTATTTAACATTGAACTAACTAAATATGTTATTTTTGACTGAGATTGTGTTGTGTATGACATTTGACCAAAAAAGGATGGAAACCACCTCATGCCTTAAAACAAATTTTTTTGAGAAATTGAGGTGATGTATCATAACTATCTTTTTTATCGCAGACTTGGCAGCCCTGGTTTCCCAAACTGGCTTGGACCGTTCCAAAATGGTGGAAGCGCTGCGTATAGCGGCCAATAGAAAGCAACGCTAATGCAGCATCTAGTTATTGATATCTATGGTTGTTACATATACACTCTTAAAAATAAAGGTGCTTAAAAGGTTCTTCACAGCGATGCCATTGAAGAACCATTTTTGGTTCTACAAAGAACCACTCAGTCAACCATCTCTTTCTTACTTTTTTTATAATCTGAAGAACCTTTTTTCACCACAAAGAACCTTTTGTAAAACAGAAAGGTTCTTCAGATGTTAAAGGTTCTTTAGGGAACCCAAAAGTTCTTCTATGGCGTCAAAGAACCTTCTGATGCACCTTTTTTTTAAGTGCATACAGTTTATTATATATTTTTTGGTGTTTCTTGTCTTTTTTTATATATTTCATTTTTAGGCACTTTGCTTTTAGATTTTGTCACTTAAAGCCACAATATGGAATATTTGGACCGCTAGATGGCGCACTTTTGAAACAACAACAAAAGGCGAAGCTAAATGACGTTATGTAGGAGAGTGGAATATACAGAACAATAATAACAGAACAACAGATGCTGCGTCCTAGATGCTGTATAACCACTTCCGCATTTGCGTGTTGCCGTAGTTTCTACAACAGGGAGACAAGGGACGGGCCATTATTTTAAATAGGAATTTCTCTGGATTTGCACATTCTTGGGGACATTTGGGATAATGTAAGTACACAACTGCATGAAATATATCACCCTGTGAAAGTGATTTTTGGATAGTTCATAACAAAATTCTTCCATATTGTGGCTTTAAACCAGCACGAATATGTGACATCACATTCCGTTTCCAATGTCCGTTGTGGGGTCTAGTGTGCTCCTTAAGTCTGTTTTAAAGTAATTATCTGTGTCGTTTGGCTTACTTTACTTTGAAGAATATTCTGGAACTTTTCTCTGTGTAGCGGTTCAGGTGAAAGCCGATGCATCCCAGAAGCTAAAGAGACTCTCCTCTTACTCTCCATTCCTCCATCTTAGATGAGTTGAAGAGCTCGTCACCACAGAAATATTGAGAGGCTGCAATGCACAAAATTCTCTTTGAAATGGAGAATAAACCTCCCCGTTCCTCTCTAGCCCGAGGGCCCGTATCCTCACGTGCTCTGTCGAAGCCGAGCATCAATCCCGTTCACTCATAATCAAATAGAGGAAGCCGCGCGGCCTTCAAAGCTCACCCCGTTTGATCCCTGTTAAAGACTGAAACAGCTGTTCTCCAATCATTACTCAGCACTGCTCACAGTTTCCCGCCATTTCCAGCAGGGGGTTAAAGAACTCATGAAGTTCAGTACCGAAGTGAAGCTGGCTGACGTTTATTGCTCACTGAGAGAACTTGGAAATGCATTTTGTAGTTTTTTTTTGTCTGTTTGTAGTTGGTATATTGAAAAGCTGCACCAAAGACTTGGGAACTGAAAGGAATGGTTCACCCAAAAATAATATATTCTTTCATAACTTTCTCACTCTCGTGCCATTCCGGGTGTATATGACTTACATTTTTTCAGATGAACTTAGTCTTTGTCTTAATTCCTCCTGTGCAGCTCGCCAAGTTGGGCAACAAGTCAATCAGCAGCAATGGTTTGCTGCCTATCAGACATTGATATGGCTGCCTAAAATGACCTCAGGCATCTTTTTCCCTTCAGTGAAATCCAATGTATTGCAAATAAACACAAATTACCAAATTTTATAAAGAAAAACTCTAAATATGGTGGCACATTAATCACTTCAAATCTCACTGGTTCTTGAATGTCTAGTCAGTGACTAGTTGACATACGCGTGTTTCATCACGAGACGCATGAGAACCGAGAATGAGATTTTAAGTAAGGGATAATGTACAGGCAGCCGGTTGTGGGGGGTCTTGTATCACACTGAAGGGGCTTATTTCGCAATAACAGCCGGCTGCTTGTACATTATCCCGCTTATTACACGGCTACTTGCCACATGAGAAAAAAACTGGACATAACATGTCAATTTGAAATATTTTATTAGCTAATTTTTACCGAATGCAGACCTTCCGCGAGGAAAAGCCATTTAGTTTCGGTTTTAAAGTAAGAAACGATGTTCAAACGTCACGAACAGGCAAATTGGTTCAATCATTTGTAAATATAATGTCACATATGTTATTAAAAGACATATTTATAATTCATTTTTGTGTAATATTAAACTGCCCCTCTCAAAATGATTGGCAGCATCCGGGTTACAGGGTGTTATTAGTTTTGAGCGGTTGTTATTTGAAAAGAACAACACTTGGAATGTCGCGACTGGTCAGAATCAAGCATTCAAATGAGCCGTGTAATAAATGAATTTAGTGATCGGATAAGCCTAAAATATATTTGACAAGCTTAAAATAATATTAGTTTTCATGTACATTGTTTCGCTTCCGAAGACATTTACTAAACCTTTTGAGTCATTTGAATTCTTTAAATGATGGATGTATGTGTTTTTTGAAGCTTTGCCATTTTAGTACCACGTTAAAAGATACAACGTCATTTTAAAATAAAATTATTTGTTTGTGTTTAACTGAAGGAAGTCATATAAATCTAGGAAGACATGAGGGTGAATAAATTTGAGTGATTTTTCATTTTTGTGAACTATTGCTTTAAATTCGCATTTAATAATAGACTCCGATTGCTCATAATATGCTAAATGAGTGACAATAATGAGTTTGTATTGTTTTTGCATGTGTGTTTGGCATTAACTTATTTTTTGGTCTTTTGACCACATTATGATGCTCATTGTAGCCCTTAGTATGGCTGCACAATAAACCAAAATACATTGAAATTGCTATTTATTATATTATATTTATTTATCATTATTATTATTATTATTACTCTCTGTTTCCACGAAGAGTCTTTTTTCTTGACATCATTGCTTGGTTGGTTGTTGTGCTTTAAATAGAAATTAGGTCCTATATGTTCACACATTTGAGATATTTTCTACCTGTGTCGTTTCTATGGTTACTACGCTGTGCTAACCTGTATGTTTGTGATGCTCTCACAAGCCTAAGAGGAAAGACCCGTCTATTTTACAGTGCAAAGCATATCACCATTGCTGCAACTGAACTACCCAAAGGAATTGATCCCGTATGGCTTTGTTTTATTGTTTCATTACAGAAATTGTGTCGTATGACTATTTGTGGATTAAGATGGTAATCCACCTGGCACTGATGCATTAATCGGCACTGGAACATCCCCACATTAAAGGGTTGTTGATGAAAAATCTGTGTTTTTCAATGGCCAATGGCATTCTGTCAGCTTTTTCAAACATGGCTCAACCAATCAGCTTTTAGAATCTGTTCTTTCATTTTATATCATCTAATGCTCACAGGAAGTATTTTATTTATTGGGTCCGAGCCGTGTTTTACGTAATCATTTGAAAGCGCTCTTTGATAGTCCAGGCCTATATTGCCAGAACCTGGATCTGGATCTCTTTAAAACGGATGATAGTGAGAGCTTCTGCCTCTCCAGACTCAGTCTGGCACAGCCGATAGGCCACTGAGAGTTAAACGGCATATTTCCATTCGGCCTTTGATGTTCAAGTCTCTGTGATTACTCAATATTTCTGGAAGAGAGAATATTTACATTTGGCAGACGCTTTTATCCAAAGCAAGTTAAAGTGTATACAAAGTAGCTATACATTTTTATCTGTACATGCGTTCACAGAGGAAACCACAACGTACGCGTTTGCTTTGCATTGCTAGTTGAGTTACAGGAACGTAATTTAAACCCTTAGTTAAAACTTAGAAAGTTTAGAATAGTTATTACATATACAAGAGACCGGGGCTAGTTGTCACAATGACAAGTTGTGAGAATGGTTATGTCTTAATAACTTTAACTAAGTCTTTAAGTCTTACAGTCTATATTGGTGTTCAAAACTTTTAAAATACATTTTCTTTGTGACTAATTTTTCTATAAGTGAACAAAATAAAATATTGATTAAAAGTCAACGTGTGTTCAGTAATGCTAGTACCATTGTATACGTTTGATAACTTTAAGTACGTTTTTATACAAAAATTGTCATTCAAAAATAAACCTACAGTGATGTGAAAAATGTTCAGTAAAAAAATGACAACTTCCCCCGGTCTCCTGTATAGGACCTGAAAGTGAAGACTTCAAAAGAGATTGCGTAAGTAAAAGAGACGATGAGGATGAAACAAAAGGATGTTTGAGAGTTGGCGATGAGAGGATTAAACCCTGCTTCTGTCTGTAATGGACTTTACTGTGGTCATGCAACAGCAGATGGCTTGCTTGAGCTCTCTGGAGGTTATGTAACCAGCCAAAACCCCTTCTCATCCTACTAAAAAAACACTCCCTTAATTTCTCTCTCTCTCGGCTTCGTGATCTGTGTGTCACCTCACACCGGCCAGGTGCCACCTGCTACGTAAAGCATAAACAGATTTACTCTTTCTTTGTGAATGTCTCATACAGTTGTTATTATCGTACAACAAAAATGCAATACTTGAAGCCCCTCCCCTAATCCCAGATACTATTACAAGATTGAAGTCGTAATATTTAGAAAATAAATTTGTTGTACTATTTGTGATTTGTGTAAGATTTATAGTATTTTGATTCGAATATGTTTGGAGTGGTGTGAACAAGGGATGCAACAATACGTACGTTCGGTTCTGATGGCTTGGCACGTTAAAGTGTTTTTTTATTTTTATTCTATGCTTATGTGACAGGAACGGTAAGAAGAAGAAACCATATTTTATTGCAGTTCTCTTAATTTTACTTGACTTATTTTATTCTCTTTAAAGTCGCAGTGAAATTTAAAATGACAATTCTTATTTTTTTCATGAAATATTGCAGCGTCTATAGTAAATAGCTTATCAATGTGGGGGATTTTCTTTTTAAAATGAATGTACCCTCATAATCTTCAGTTAAAATTTGAAATTGCATTTCCGCCCTGAAATGACTATCCATGTCAAATGACGTAAATAACTCCTCCCCTTCCACTGTCAGTCTGCTGCCAGTTTCATTTCCAAATCAATGCCATGGCTGTTTTTACACGTCCAATCAATTTGCAGTGAAAAACGCAAGCCACGCCCACTAATTTTCTCCTTTGAAATTCCTTTTCACACGGAAATGTGTCAGAATATGGAAGTAAAAACGATCGTAACTTCCGGTTCACGTGGACTTTAAAAAAAATCAACTTGTACAATTCCTGGTATATTTAATCATATAAATTAAAGATATATTATATATAATAAAGTTCTTTGTTTACCGTTTATCAACATGCCAGTAAAATAAGCTTATTGAAGAGGTATTTAAAATCATTGTATTTAAAATAACGTAATGCAAACTTGCGATTGCTATAATGGTAATAAACAGACAGACCTGCGGTGCGCATTTATCACTGCAAACACTGCCGCTCAATGGGCAAGGTCAAAGATAATAGATATAGACAAGATGCGCCACTGCCATTACAATAAATGGGGAGAAATGCAACGCTCAATGTGGCCACTTAAACAAATGTTATTTTAGCGCAATTTACACTTAGCAAACCAAAGTTAGGGTACAGTTCATGTCAGGTGTAATTACTGATCGGAAGTATGCTATTTAATTCTGCAATTCAGCAATTTTAGAGATATCTTGTATTGCTGTGACGTTGTACTGCTATGACGTAAACAGCTGCCCAAAAGGCCGCCGATATTATTTAAAAAAAAGTTTTTTATGTGTTGCCTCAGTACATCATATAATTTCTGGATTGAATAACGTATCAATCTATATCAATATATTGTTACACCATTTCCATGTGGCACCTGCAGGCACTCGTGTGACACTTACAAGATTTTAATAAATCTGAGATGAATTGAAAGCCTGTTTCTCATGAACACGCACACATCATCCCATAGTCTCACATACATAACCTATGGGCATTTTACGTTCAGAAGGGATTGCATCATAATTGGATCCCCCCACAGCGCTGTGTCTGCAGTGACTCTAATAGGGGTTTGGGGGACCGTGTGCTAAAGTCAAACTGATATGTTAATGCTTTTCTCTCTATTATTTCTCAGCCGTTCCTCTGCCTCTCTCCCGTTCCCTATGCAAGCTTTCATGGAGGAGCATAAGATACCCTTTTACCCCCATCCACTGATACGTGGACTGTCCCATCCTTATTAAGTTGCATGTGAGGAAATGGGACATAATCGGAGCCATGGGGGTGGATTGACTTACTTGACAGTATTTGGAAGCGTATAACCCAGAGTTTAAAGGGGTCATATGGCGCGAATACATGTTTTTCTGTGTCTTTGGTGTGTTATAAGTTGCCCATGCATGTATTAGACACGTAAAATTGCAAAAATTAAAGTGTGGGAACAAAAGATGCATTCTATCTAAAAGCGAATGCTCACCCAGACCTGCCTGAAACGCCTCGTGTAACCACACCCCCACAAATCTACATCAGTTTGTGGTATGATTTGACTAAGACCGCCCAAATGTATACGCAAGTAAGGTGGGCGTACCTGTCAGTACAATTGAAGAGGAACCTGATGTTCCAAATATGGTAAGAGGTGTTACATTTCCCTCACACGCTTGCAGTATTCGACCAATCACTACGCACTGGTTAACTGGCCAATCATAGCACACCTCGCTTTTCAGAGCGATGAGCTTCGTAAAAAATCTGCGCGTTTCAGAGAGGCGGGGCAAAGAGGAGATACAAACATGCACAGTATGTGGAAAATACTGCGTTTTTTAACCTTAAATCATGTATACACATTGCATTCGTTTTAGCCCTGTCATATCACCCGTTTAAAACATTTGCCAGTTGAAGTTAATTCAAGTGTACTGTATTGAGAAAGTAAACTGGGTCAATTTTGATTTCACGTGTACTGTAATATCGCAGCCTGGTGCTGATCTCTGCTGAAGTAGGGCACATGGCTTTTATTTAAAAAGAAATCAAAACTTAAACCATAGTCTAAAACAACAGCGAGGACACTGCAAAAGCAATGTATATTCTTGGTTCAGAATAGGCAAGCTATGTTTATTCTTTTCTCCCCAAAGCGACTAACTGTTTGTACGTTAGACATGTGCCCGGTTAGCCGCGGTTACCACCAAATCCTGCTGAAACCGAGCTGGCTGCGATAATGCAAGGTATCGTTTATTTTATTGATGCGTAGCTTGTCCGTGAAGCACGTCTCTGGGATCAGTAGAAATGCTGCTCGATCTAAAAGCAGTGCGAGTTTGATTCGCTTATAACGTGCATTTGAAAAAGCAACACCCGTCAAACATGATCATTATAAATATACTTTATTATCATGAAAATACCTGAGGAGGCTTGAGGATCGGTGATAAAAACATGTCCTTAGGCATTTCCTACTACTACGTGTGTTATGGTCTTCTTCTGCAGTGCGTATTTGGAGTTTCTGCACGAGAGCGCCCTCTGGCTTTCGGATGCAGCAGCAGTTTACCGTACTTCACTCACAAGTTGTGCGTAAATCACGTGATATTTATTTTCGGTTAACCGGGCATATGTCTATTGTACGTCATAAATGATGAACGAAAATGAGAATGAACGAAAATGTCTCGCTGTTGTGTGCGTGGGTATATTAGCATTAACATCGCAACCTTGAGATCATTTCTAAGTGGGACGCTTGTCTTTCACACGAGATGACAAGAAAGAGAAATGAGAACGAAAAGAACACAGGACGCCTACGTACGGTGCTACACTTGCGTAACGCTTTGATCAGAACTGTCGGGCTTTGATCCGTCATGTTCGTCAGTTGTCGTCTGACGGTTGTTTGTTTAGCACATGGGTCGTATTCGCCGTTCTCCTAACATTGTGATTCAGGTCAAAGTCAACAAGTATACAAATAAACAACGTTAATACTATAACGATGTTAGCTCTGATTCATTGGAGGCCCAGAGGGAGACGTCGCAGACATCACTTACTCTGGTGGGCGAATCAATATGTTTGTAAGCGAAAAGTGCTGAGACATAGTTTCAGGTCTGTCGTGCTCCACCGCCCCAGGCGCTTATGTGGTTACCCGGCGATAACGAAGGGAGATGCGGAGGAGGAGGCAGATCTCGGTGGATGCTTGGTCCATGTAAGGGGGCGGGGAGAAGCAGGGGCTTTATGATCAGAGAGTTAAGGACAGCAGAGAGAGAGAAAGAGAGAGACAGACTGATGTGTATTATAATTAGTGTGGTGATGGTCCCTCTCTCGGTGTGGTTAACACGGAGGAGGGTGTAAACGGGCTCCCAGGGGACCAATGGAGAACAGGCTAACTGGCAGGTGGTTACTGAGGGAGGTCACAAATGGTCACACTTTTTTCTCCGGGTGGCTGGATATAAAAAAAAGAGGGTGTGTGTATGAGCTGTTGTGTATTTTGCATTTTAACGTCTTAAGAATTGATGCATCAGGTGCTGTTTGTCCTCCTCATTGGCCCAGTTGATGACTCTTGAACGCATCCATCTCCTTAAACATCTAATTTTATGTTTTGCTAGTTATGGGCTGGAATGCATGGATTCTGCAGAACTCCATAAAAAGTTTTCGCATTCATAAAATGACTACAAAATGCTTTCAAGTATTTGATTGTTTTTAGCTGGCATTGGGAGCCAAGTGCTCTCAGGTCCACATTTACAACACATTTATTGTCACATAATGAAGTGCAACAGGGTCAGTGTTTCTTGTATGGCATTTGCCGCCTTCTTTCACTGGCTTTGTTCACAACGCTGACAGCTAGAGCCGGGAGACATGTTGAATATTTATATATACGCTCATTATGCTTATTTGAGGAAAAAGAGTAACACTTTACAATAAGGTTTCATTCATAAACATTTGTTGCATTCTCCAACATGATTTTTATGGATTTTATGAGTCTTTGTTAATGTTAGTACCAGTCCAATTGTTCATTGTTTATGTACATGGTACATCGAGTTTATTGTGCATTAGTTAATTAACACCTTTGATTTTGAAAATGTAATCGTGAATGTTGAAATAAACATGAATGAAGATTATTAAATGCTGTAGACTTATCGTTAATTGTTAGTTCAGGTTAACAGATGTAGAAAATGATGTTAACAATGGGAACCTTTTTGTGAAGTGTCACCAAAATTAAATTGTTTTTGTTTTTAGTGTGTTTTCACTTAAAAATAAAAACATATTTGGTTTACTCACTCTTATGTTATTACATCGTTATAAATAAGAAAGAGAAAGAAACTCTTTGTCTTCTGAGGGTAATAAGGGTTTATAATGTGGTCTCAAAGATGCACACACACAAATATAGACAGACAGACGAGTCACATGACTCTGCAATGATGTAGAATAAAAGGATGAATGGTGTGATATGATGAGCCGAAACTTAATAAAATATAAGAAACTTAGCTAATCAGATAAAGTGTAAAACTGTATCGAGAGGAAAAGTGTAATGCAAATTATTCTCAATACTTTTTTGCCAAATTTTTTATATTATACATTGAAAAGAAATTTGTAATGCACAATTAAATGTTTACGGCATGATAATACATTCATGCGTTTGACAGATGCTTTCATCCAAAGCGGCTTATGTACAGTAGTATGAATGCACTGTAAGTACAGTGCATTCAACACAATGCAAGAACACTACTAAGCTGATGAACTGAATTCAATGTGTTAATTTAAAAAAAGTGCATATACGGCAAACATAATTCTCTATAAAATGTCATAAATCAATACATCGGTCTATTAATCTGTTTGCCAGTCTGTCTCTGCTTGTCTCTCTTCCTCTCAGTTTCTGGGTGATGTGGTTTAGTTAGAATGAGCCCTATGAAGTCTGACAGTATGTTTGCTTTAGACGCTGAGGGTTCAGTAGTGCTGCTATAGAATGTGAAAACTTTGACAAACAATGCCAAAATTGTGAAGAAATACAAATTTTGCAAAAAACAATGCCAAAGTGTGGAAAAAAATACAAAGATTGTGAAGAGATATGCCAAAGTTGTGAAAAAATAATGTAAAATAAAATATCAAAACCATGAAACAATAATGCAAAAAATTTAAAAACATTGCTGAAGTTGTGGAAAATAATGTTAAAAAAATTGTAGAAAAAGTTGTAAAAAAAAAGATGCAAATGAATGTGAAAAGCAATGCTGAAGTTGTAAATAATAATGGAAAAATTGTGAAAAACATTGCAAAAAATTGTGGGGGAAAATGCCAAAATTGTGGGAAATAATGCCAAAATTGTGAAGAAATGCAAATTTAGCAAAAAACAATGCCAAAGTTGTGAAAAAATAATGTAACATTTCTGGAAAACAATATCAAAATTATGAAACAATAATGCAAATAGATTTTTTTTTTTTTTAGATTTAGATTCAATTTATTGTCATTGCACATGTACAAGGCAACGAAATGTGACCTCTGCATTTAACCCATCCAGAGAGTAGTGACCACACGTACCCCCGGAGCAGTGGGCAGCTATCACTGCAGCGCCCGGGGAGCAAGTAGGGGTAAGGTGCCTTGCTCAAGGGCACCTCAGTTGTTACCCGCCGGCCCTGGGAATCGAACCGGCAACCTTCTGGTCATGAGTCCGACTCTCTAACCATTAGGCCACAACTGCCCATACATGTGAAATACAATGCTGTAGTTGTAAATAATAATGTAAAAATTGTGAAAACAATGCAAAAATTGTGAAAAACAACGCAAAAAATTGTGGGGAAAAAATGCAAAAATCGTGGGAAAATAATGCAAAAATTGCGAAAACAATGTAAAAATTGTGAAACAAAAAAATAAACAAAAATTCTAATTTTGTATTGCTACTTTCCAGTAGAGAAAAGATCCACGTGAGACTAATTTTTCTCAGTTGGTGGGAGTTTTTTTTGTAAAACAACAAAGGATATTTCCAATTTATAAATATTCTGTAGCTGTTATAGCTGGTTAATGTAGCGTAACATTCTTTATTAAATTGAATTTGTGATCAGATCATTCATATATCATCGTCTTCTCCGAGACTACTGCTGTGGAGATATCGTGCTCATTTGGACTGTGTTTGCAATCTCAAACGTGTTCTCCTGCTGTCAATACAGACTTGGGGGGCTTCTGGATTCCTTTGAGAAAAAAGAGAAATCTTCTTCCTCTTGTGTTCGTTGTGAGAAAAAAGCCAGGGGCTTCTTAAATGAAACACGCATCCTTGGGGTCCCGTCTTTCAAAGCTCAAGCTGTACGCTTACGAAATCTCATGAAATTTTACACACGGACGCCAGCACACAACTTAATATTCTAGATGTTTAGTAGACTTATGATTAGAAATTAATAAGTGATAAGTTTCCATTAGCAAAGATTTTTTCGTGCCAGTCCAGGTTTGAGCCTAAAGAAATGTAACGGGATTTTAATTATTATATAACCTACGCTTTGAGTAGTCAGGTGTACAGGATGCAATAAAACTATTGTTTTGGTGTTTTCACAAAGCTTTTTTTCTTGCTTAAATGTCAACCCACCCATACAGTGATGGAAAAAAGTACCACTTGTTGGACTTAAATGTCAACCTGCATTGCAGAAAAAACAACAAAAACTGAGAATCATAAGAAAACAAAGTAGTACAATGATGTTCTGAGAGGCGACTCCTGTGCTTGCCTAAATCCTATTGGCTGAACACCGGCTTGATTTCAATCTGACCCGCCCTTTTCCACACCCTTGAACCACATCTTGCATGTTTCATGATCTGTCAAGTGCTCTATCAGAGCTCTAGTGTGTAGTGGCCCTTAGATGTGACAGTTCATTGGGACCTAGTACAACCATTCACAACAAATGAACTTTGGCGTCTGGCCTGACCAAGCTCTGTTGATCACGGATGGCTGTCTCTTTAGCCTGAAGAAAACATCTTTGCAGTTCATGGGCCGTACCCATCTACGATCTGTCCTGCGCCCCTCATGACAGCAGCCCACATCTATAACCATTAGTCTACAGCGCCCGGCAGGCGGACCACACAACATTTCTTTGAATTCATTATACAAACTCATGGTCTTACTGGTCTAAAAATGATTTTTTTTGTACGACAAGCAAAAAAAAAAAACCCCAACAACAACAGTGTAATTGTTAAAGACAATTTGTCCTTGATCATTGGTTGGAAATGGAAAAGGAAAGACACCTGGTTCTTGAGGCGAGGATTTAAAAATGAAGAAGAAAGTGGAAACAAAGTTAATGAATTAGAAGCAATGCTGGAGAAATCCCAAGTATGACATCATCACACATTGAAACTCATAATGGCGTCATAAATTGTAATGACATCATCACCCATTATGACATCATTATTGGAACATTTCTCACCCGAGGAATTCCACCTCTGTTGATAAAAACCTCATTATCATGAATCTTTAACCTATTACTAACTACAACTAATTGTATTCTATAAAATTTTAGTGGCTATAGTAAAAACGCGTGTTATCATGTGTAATATATATACGGTTTCATCGGACGCACACGCCTGGCTTGAAGTTAACTTCCTGTCTGTGTTTTGTTTATCGTTTTAGCTAGTGGCTAGTAATATAACAATCTATTTTATATTTAATTAATATTAATTTAATGTTTTATTTTGTATTAATTGTATCGAATTAAATTAATTAAATTAAATTTTCACTGAAACGCTGTTGTTGTTGCTGTCTTTTGTAATTATCTATATAATTTTTGTTTTCACTTAGAGGGCCCCATTGCCTTTTAAAACGAAGGGGGCGGGGCTAAGATCCCTTGTGCATGGCACTACATACGCCAGCGGCTTGCAGCGATGGAGCGACACAATGTCATTCATTGCAATGTAAGCTTAGTGACATCCGGCGACACTAGCGACAGCGACCATTGGCGACAGGAAGTGGAAGCGTCTAGCGACAAGGCAAAGTTGAGAGTTGCTCAACTTTATGCAAATGATCAGCGACTACCAATGGGAGTAAAGCACTGGAGCTCATGTCTTCCATCTCTCATCAGTTACTGCAGCATTTGTTTTTGACTGTTTCTATAGCAACTAGTTACGCCTTCTGTGACCTCATAGACTAGCGACACACAGCGGTGTGTACACAACTTTAGGAATATAGAAGGAACCAAATTGTAGGTTTTCATTTTGATTTTCTTATCAACCATACATTTTGACACAATGAAATAAGAGACCCTTAAAATTCAATGACTTTAAAGCGTGTGAACGGAAACCTCATTTTGTAATTTGAACTCATATGAGACCACCTCACCAAGTTATCTGGCATGATCAGAAGTCATTCGTTAAATGGTCATATCATTGGACCAGTTGAGCAGAAGTGAGTTGCCGTGCAAGATTTATGGCATGAAGTATCTCTTATCACATGCTGCCAGCAGTATTCTTCAGCCATTCGCTACTGTAGTGTGTCTTGACGTGGGCCTTCATAAGCAGAGCTTCAAATACGGATCCTGTATAAATGTTTAACCTGACCACAGGAACTGTAAGTTTGGCTGCTTAAATCCAGCACCAGATGGCCAGACAAAAAGAAAAACTTCAAATATTGAGACTGGGAATTAGAGATTGTGACAACAGCCTCTTGGCTGGATTTCATGGCATATTGTCATTTAAATCATTAAAGAACTCCGTTACAAATACCAAACTGAATCTCATTCCTTTGGCTGTTTTGAAGTTCCTTGCATTTAAAATGATTTTTTTATTCTTAATATTGCATTTCAATCTGTGCAGAGATATATCATTATAGTTTAGAACGTGTGCGTACTATATACACTTGCCTTTAATATCTGTTATTGAACGTTGGCTGCGCATAATACAACGCAGATAAATCCAAACCTTTGTCTGCATTCATTTATTTCACTCTATTAACATTCCCAGTTTCCCTCTCTGCTTTCAGAGGCCCCTTGATATGTTAGCCATTACCCAGTTAATTTGAGAAGACTGGAGCATGAATATGGGAGAGCCCCAGCGTGCAATCGCGTCTTTAGATGAGCGAAACGCTCTAATGCGGCATCTTGCCGAAGAAGAGCGATTTAGGATGAATCATTGGAAATTAAGCACGTGTAATCCATCACAACAAGTGAAGTATTAAAAGTTTCATTAGGCGAGTGATGGGTGGGGTAATGACAGATGACCGTGGAGGTTCTCTGTGTCAACAGTGTGTCTTTTTTATGCTAGTTTTTCTGTTCAGGAAAAGCTTTGAATGTGAGGAAATTAGGGATGTCAATTTAGAGAAATTCCCATAATCGATCTTCATTTACATTAACGATCAATTAATCGATTTCTCGTTAACATTAATACTGAAATATGCCTCTGCAGTGGCATATCGGCATGACAGTGCGCAAAAGCCACGCAAAACGCCATCTTCCTCACCTGAATAAAAAGGTTTCTAAGTTTAAAAAAATGCCTAGTAGCATTGTTAAAATGAATCTGTGTGATTGATGATATAATAAAATGATTTGATAATTAACATATGGACCAATATACGCCGACTCAGATGTGCACACTGGTAATTGCATGTAAGCAGACTCATATCATTGCGCGCGTCTGCGTGAGAGAATAGATTGATTTGTTATTATAAGCGTGTTATTTTCTTTCTAAATGTGCAGAGGACACAGCGCATGGACACTATCCACAGTATTACAGAGAATCTGTAGAATTGAAAAAAGGGCATTTTAACTCACAAATGTCCATAACGTGTTACAACCTTTAGCAGTCCTGAAGTTGAGACCTGTGTCTCACACTGAGGCATAATTTGCAGGCGGGACGAGTGGGACATGTCGCCACCACTTTTTGCCAAGTCAGTTGTGTCCCGAGCACTTATTTGAATAAAACTAAGCTTGTGGAACAAACACGCTGTGAACGCCGCTTGCGCATCCATTGTCCAAGCACAAAAAATGTGTAAACCAATAATGAAGTGTAATTTTTAATTATTTTAGTTATATTTAGTTATAAATATTTTCGTTATTAAAGTATTGTTTTCCATTGGTTTGACTGACCCCAGCGGGTGGGGGCGGACTTTGTCCCCACCACATTTGAAAACAAAGTTACGCCACTGGTCTCACATAAATTACATCATTCTTTGTATTACATGAGCAGAAGCTAAAATAACAGTTAAATGATGTGCTAAACCATTTCGAATAAAATAACCGATAAGCTGTCCACATGCGAGCAATGCAAACCTAAAAATACTGATGGTACTGTACACTTAGGCTAAAGACATTTATATTTTCTAAAGCGCATGGCTGATGGCATAGTTGCATGATGTCATAATTTTACTGTTTGTATGTTGTGTTGTTTTTCTGTTTTTTAATGTCTTACTGGAAAGCACATTGGTCGACAGAAGTTGAAATTAATTGTGCTATATAAATAAATTGTCATTGTCACTTGAGGAATCCCGGTGGGGATTTAATAAACTTGTGACAACATACGTTACCGATACCACACATTATAAAAGAAAATATATTTGCATTTTGCATCTATAGCGCTTATTTTGATCTGCAGCTTTAGATCTTTTTTATTTGACTAAACCAAATGCTTCAAATGTTTCTTCATTATTATTCTTAACGAAAAACTCAACAATCATAAAATAGCCTAGTATCATTACAAACGCACTTATGGTAAACTTTTACTAACAAAGGCGGATGGCACATTTTCTTTTGATACCAATAGTTATTCATTCTTTATTTACTTTGAATTAAACAACAAAAAAGTAGTACACTGACAAACTTGCTTATATGAAACAGAATGTTTATTAACAAAACGAATAAGACTGATAACATTGAATTTATTTTTCCATTGTTCAAATGAACTTTCTTTTTATTTCTATAAAATAAAAATGCAAAACTAAGGTGTGTCGGTAGCCAAGTAATGTAATAAGTGGATAGCCATTGCGTTTTTCTATGAGTGTGCTGTATATGTTATGCGCATAAGCCGCATGCACGTGCATGACTTTGAACTCGATCATCATTAAGTTATTTCGAGTGAACTGTTATCGACAATTAATCACTCGTCGATTAAGCATTAACATCCCTTGAGGAAATGGATTGTGTTAGAGTTCTTGCTGCTGGTATTAAACTTTGGTGCCAGTTTAAATGCATTTGTGTTGATATGAACGGTTCTTAAATTGTGCTTGTTAAGAAGTAATTTGCCATTACATTTCTAAGTGATCAGATGTTTTGCCTTATGGGCAATAAAACTACATCAAAGTTAGTTTGACCTGCGTCGAAGGATCCCGAGTCCTATCTAGACATGAGAGAGTCCACCTTTGGTTGCCAGAGATGCAGATAGGGCACTGATAGATCTGATAGATTGTACTATCCTGTTATTGGTCAGATGTCAATATTTGGTGGTTTAATACCCATGTGAAGTCTCTATTATTAAAGCATTTTTTTGTGTGTTTTAAAGCATAATTTTCCATAGTCAGGTTAGTGTAACGGTTTATATTCCTTATAAATGGACACCTGAAAATCTGTTTTATGTCCTATGAAGAGCCATCCCTTCTCCATTTGTTGGGTATTATTGCTTCTGGTTTGTACATTTCACAGAAAAACTACAAATAGGGCTGGGACGATATATCGTGCAATTCTTATGCTCAGTTTCTCAATGAATTACGGTTAAATGCCGCCACATCGGAAAGCCAGAGGGTGCTCTCACGCAGAAACTCCAAATATGGGCCACAGAAGAAATACGATTTACAAATGTAGGGTGCGTCCCAAATCGCGCACTTAGGCACTATTCTACGCCATTTTGTAGTTTAAATAGTGTGAGTATTGAGTACACTTTAAAAATTCTCAAATAAGAAGTGCACTTTAAGTACCCGGATAATGCACTTTTTCAACCGAACATATGAAGTGTGGAACTGTGGACTCTTCAAGCACTCAACTGTCGCAGTTACGCTTACGTAGGAAGGGAGGCGGGACTACCAGACACTACTCGATCAAAACTCATGCTTGATAACTCTTCTGTCTGATGCTGACTGAAGTTATGTTGGGCAAACAGATGAAAACTACATTAAATGTACAATGTACAAATTGATTTGTATTCACACGCATTGTGCCGTGCGATTGACGTCATTTGCTCACGTATAAATATAAATAGATGATTCAATATATTGGTATATTTCTATTTCAAGTTTTGACTGAAAATGTCACATCCATGACACTGGAATTGCCCACATATCTTCTGCCTCGCTTTGAGACTTTTTTTGTCTGGTGTGCACCTCATCACCAGGAGGACAGATACGTGTGTGCGTGTGCTACTTCACTGATGAGACGGGCATGTTTCATGTTTTTCTCCTCAAACGCTTGCCACCCGTTGGGAAATCACATCCAAACTAGACAGGCAAGACCTGGCAAGCTTGGAGCAGGTCCAGAATCCTCCCTCAATTTCACTGAGGGCTCTCTTTGGCAGCTTCCTCCCAAATTAACCTCAACTGATGATACAGATAATAAGGATGATGATAAAGATTATGATGGTACAATTGGTTATAGTTGGCTATAGATATTAGCCAATCCGACAGGACATCTGATAGGGCTGGGACGACTTATTATACCTGTCTAGGTCGATTCTGAAATCGCAAAGGCTTCGATGCTGTGTTTTATGCACAGCTCTTCCATGAACTACGACTTTGATCAGTAGGAAGTACTGCTCGATCTAAAATCACTACGAGATTGAGTTGTTTATAACGTGCATTTGAAAAAGCAACACTCGTCAAACATCACCATTATAAATATACTTTATTATCATGAATATACCTGAAAACGTTTGAGGACAGCGATAGAATAGAGGGTATGCATTGACGTCACTGTCTCAAGTGAGCATGTCGGGACACGCCCTGGGACACGCTGCCCTGGGTGGCAAAACACCCAGCAAAATGGCTGTGGAGAATAGGAGAAACAAAGAAACCGGGACTAAAACCCACAATTATTTGCTGAAATTACAAGCAGCTGGACTCGACGATGATCAAGAATTGCACGATATATCGTCCCAGCCCTAACATCTGACATTATTACCTTTGATCAATATGTTTTTTCCACATTTTGAGTGACAAATCATGAAATAAATGTTTTACGTGATATTTATAAAGTACTCTGTATTGATATTTTAAATATCGTCGCTGTCCTTCTGAAACCTTGTATGTCCAAATTTGCTGTTTTTCAGCAGATGAAAAAACACTAGACTTTTTCAATGATTGAACACATTTTAATTAGGACTGTCAAATGATTAATCGTGATTAATCGCATCCAGAATAAAAGTCTGTGTTTACATAATGTATGTCTGTGTACTGTGCATATTAACTTTGTAATTATAAACATGTCCACAACATGTATATATTAAGAAAATGTTTACATGTATTTATTTATATTTGCCAATCATTTAAATTATATGTAAATGTTTATTAATATTAATATTTCGTTTTTTATTAAATAAATACATATGTTTACAACATTAATATGCAAAGTACACAGGAAATATAAAACACAACATTTTTTCACTGCATTTTTAGTATTTTAATACTGTTTTGCAAAACCCACAGACAAACATGAAGGGTGACCAATGATTTATAAACAAAAGAACAAGAAATCAAAAATGGAGTTGGAAGGTTTCATTCAGAAGGTCACAAAACGTAAATGTTTAGATGATTGATTGCGTACTTTGAAATACGGTTTTGAAGAAGTTCAATGGCAGCAGATTATAACATATTGATTGGCTGTAAAGTCTAGGCCTAATAAACATGCTGAAGTGAAATTAAAAACAAAAATTCCTGAACTGACAAAATAATCGTGTTTATTAATAGTGATTAAAATTTTGAGCAAAATAATCTCGATTATCATTTTACCCATGATTGTGCCGCCCTAATACGCGGTTTCAGAAGGACAGCAGCGAAATGTATAATGTAATAATATTAATACTGCAGCAGATCTGTATTTATACAGGTAACTGTAATCATAAGTTCTGTTTTATGTAAAAGGCCTCATGGGCTTCAGTAAGTGCCTTCACAGGTTTTGTTTAGTACTTGTGAAGTGTACTTCAGTCTGCAGCTTCTGATTGGTCCTTATCTGCTCTGAATGAAACTCAACAAGTTAAGTAGTATCTGTACTATTGTGCCACGCTCCGTTTGAACATACAACTCTGCATACTGTATATTTAGTGTCCCATTTACTTGTCTGAATACTGTAGATACTCTTGTTTGAGTAGTTTTCTCGCTTTCAAATCTGTGTACAGGATTTTCCCATAGAAGCATTATGTGTTATATTTATTATATGTTTCTTTTTTATTTCCAAAAATATATTTAATTGCTTGTGTGTTCAAAGCTCAAGTTTTCTGATATCATTATGAGGATAAAATATCATACTTAAAGTAGTCACTGCAGAGTAAGTTTGCATTGAGAATATTACACACTTCAGCTCTTTGGGTATTGCGCAGTGTGCTCAAAGTTTACAGACACACTGTCTTTCTATGTTGATAGAGATCTTCCTCTCATCTTAACCAGTTCAGTTCAGCCATGCACTTTCGATAACCCCCGTCCTAATACCAGCTCTAGTCTGAGGCTTTCTGGAGATCTCCGATTTTCTCTGCTCATTCCCCAAACCCCCAGAAGCCCCTGATCCCTGATGGCACTGCTGGGATAATCTCTCACAAACGCTGCAAGACCTCAGAACGCCACATTTGCATCTTGACATCCGATTGTAATAACGTAAATTTATTCACTTCCTATTTGGCCACTGTACAAACAATTATGCCTTCGGTTAGAAGCGCTGCATGCTGCATATGGTCTTTGTGTCCAAACATAATTATATTTTATTCAGTTTACCCTTATGTCTGAACAAACACAGCCAGACGGTGTTTGCATTCAAGCCCGAATTAATCTACCAGTAGTATCTATATTTACTAGTTTGGGCATGTGCAGAATTGTCTCAATATTATACCTCTGATAATGAGGTTTTTAGTGAAAATAATGCTGATTTTATCACACTGTGATGTGATAGAAATGTTGTCATTACTTTTTTTTGGTAGTCATTGCAGACTTGTGACGTGCACATCTGCGATATTTTAATATTTTCAGCATTTTTTTTGTAAGGAGGAAATGCTTATTGTCATGTAATTGGGTTTCTGATGATCAACATAAAGTGGTGTACTTGCTGTTGGTTTACAGATAAGAAAAGGCTGACTGACATGAAAAGCACCAATTTACTTGTTTTGTTAAGTGTGTCACAAAACTCTTAGTATCTTTCAAAGATTTGATAACTTCCTTCTCAACAATGCGCATTCTATCAGCCGTATAAACATGACTGCACCTGCTGCTGGAAGTTGCTTTATTCAGATTTTAGTCCGTTTTTAACATTTTATACACCAGAATTTGGAAGGGTGTCGATTAAAGTAAAAATATACATTTTGGGGTCAATTTCAACATTGTTCGGTGTGAAATAGGACTCAACATGAATTGATAATGCATTATGAGTCTTTTTTAAACACGGCTGGATTAAGGCATCTTAATCTCTTGTAATGCTCACTGTCATTGGAATTAAGGCATGGAAAGCTCTGATCTCTCCACAGAGATGTGTATTAACCCTTTCATTCAGAAAGGAAGAGAAGCTGATGAATTCTGATGACATTGTGATCTGTGCAAGATGAAAGATACTTGTTTAAACTTATATTAGGTCATCGTTGCTGAGGCACCGTTTCTCATTTTAGTTTAGGTTAAATTCTTCAGATAATATTAGGGCAGATGTTTTATTTGGTTTTAACAAACCAAAGTTTAGTCTTACTAAACTTTTATCAACCTTGTCATGAAATCAAAATGTACTCAAATGAATTTTAATAACACACATTCACAATGCACACAAGGATTACTCCTTGCGTGCCATTCGAAGGAAAACATGTTTGTGGTTGGAAAAAAAAACGCCTCTTAAATTAATATCACACATTTCATCCGTCGCTCTGTATGGGAAATCCAATATCATCCTGTATATGAAACATTAAAAAAATGCAAAAGAAGTCTGGATAAAAACTGACTAGGGTGGAGAAGAAAAAAATGAGAAATCTCTTTTGGCCCGTCCCCTGAGAGCACTTTCTCCCGGGGCTGCTGCTTGGGTCTGTGTTTTGGCTCTCAGGGACTGACCGGAGGTTCTGGCTGCTGGTATTTAGACCCCGGAGGAGGCGCACCACGCATGGACTCCAGACACAAACAGAGCTTTCCCCTTAGCTCAGTGGTAAGAGCATGGCGCTAGCAACGCCAAGGTCATGGGTTCGATCCCAGGGATTGCACATACTTAGAAACAAATGTATAGGATAACGCAATGTAAATCGCTTCGGATTAAAGCGTCTGCCAAATGCATAAATGTAAATGTAAACGTAAACAACCTGGTCCCTGTCATACACAATCCCCTGAGACTTATGCATGCTTGAGTGTTGTTTCCCTGTAATGATAAACAAGAATCAAAGTTTTTTTATTCAAAATCGTTATACAGTACAGTATTAAATATACAGAAGCAAAACAAATGTGACCCTTTGTTGACAACCGTGCCATGTGATTTCACATTTTGTGTTGGTATAGTTGACTTTTAAAATATGAATTACTTGAAAAAAAAATCTGATCTTTGCATAACAAAAATGTTTGCTAGTTGCGTGCATTATTTTCTCACTACGTTTAATTTATTTGTGAGTTCAAACGTTTTCGGTTTGTCTTGAATGTTTTCATTTTTATGTTTACTACCTTTCGTTTTTCTTTTCAGTAAAATATGACCTGGCGCTTTATGTGTGATATTTACTAAAACATGTTTATAAAAAGAAACAAAACAAACATGAAAAGATGTGACTTTCTGTACTCTGAATGCCTCTCAAATGTGGTTCACCCACTCTTGTAGCCAAAATGTTATTTTTGCTTGAAACGCCTTTGCAATCAGTGCTGTCAGCCACCTATTGAAACTCTGACCTTGGCTCAGATATATGTCACATACCCACACGTTCAACACTTTCCAGTGTGATGTTATAGCATTGTGTGCATGCGTCTACATGATGAGCATGACGCTGTCCAAGGTACTGAAAACAGATGTTGTTTCCATAGAAAATGTACCATAAACATGATAAAACCATCTCCTAACAAAATCCAGATCAATCTTAACAATTTAATCTTATTATAGCTAGCACACACTTTAGGGTTTGGATTTCATTTATTATAAAATATTTATCATTTGAATGTAAAAGTGTGTACAGTCGATTTCTTCTTGTCATTTTTTTCTCAACAATTCAGATTATTTATGGCTGTTATTAAAGCAGATACTCAAGATACAGTTGCATTGTAGTTTGTCCCAGCTATAAACACAACACGAGCCTGCTGCAAAACACCTAAACATCTCCAGCAGCTCCAATTTGTAACAGAACAGAAGAGGTCAAAGTTCACAACCTCTCGACTAACCCTGACTTCTATCCAACCTCCCTCTCCCCCACCTCACTCGCCCATGTCCATTTAATCTCTCTGGCTGTATTCCCATCTCGCTAATCCTGCTCTATCTCTCTTGCAAATGTCAGTCAGTATCTGTTCCCTGGGCGACGCCTATCTGCAGCACCGCATGCATTTGTGGCAGGGCAGATATTAATGAGGTTGCCCGGGAGAGGGATGAAAGAATGAACCACTCTTATTCTTTTTCTCTGACAGACATTGTGTGTTCAGGCCTCAGGGCCGGATCTGTTGTTTCTTCGCTAGATTGCGCGCAACTGTTGTCTGCGAGATGTTTGGAAATGCAACCTGCTGATTATATTGCCTGATATGTTGGATCAGACAGTATGTAAAATTTTGTTGTAAAGGGGTGTTGGCTTGTACTGTAACTGTACAAACTTTTTATGTATTGTTGTCGGGCGAAAACCTTGTATGTCCAAAATGAAAAAAGGAATATTTTAAATTGAAAAATATGTGGAAACATATTTATGTAAAAGATGTGTGAAAGCCCAGCTACTATATAAAATCATCCTACATAACGTAAAAAAATATATAATTTTGATATCTTTAATACTGACTATTTAAGACCATGTCAAAGATTGAAATAATAGAGAAATTAATAGTTTAAATAAAGTTTGATCCTCATATCTTAAAGGTTTATTTTTAGACTTTAGCCTGGTTTTCACAGACAAATAATATTTTTTAATAATTAAAGACAGAACTGCTGTCCAAGTTGGCAAGTTTTAAAAAAATACTTTTCATTGCTTTCATATTTGCAAAACCCACCGACGTACATGATGGGTAACAATTGATTTATGGTTAGGGTTAGGGTTTTTTTAGGCTTCCAGTGGCAACAACACAATAAATTCTAGACACCCGAGTGAGACTTCAGTGTTTTAAGTGAAACGTACTGTAATATGCAATCAAATGCAATCATTTTTCACATAGCTTTTTTCTCTGTACCACGTCAAGTCAAAGTGATGCTTTCTTAATACCCGTTTGTAGTTTGTGAGTTTGTACATGTTTGTAGTTGTGTAGTTTTTTATTTATGATTTCTTATTTCCTCCATCAAATGTTTGTTGCCAAGTTGTGACATAGTAGGGAGCGTGTCTAAATTCCAACACTAGAAAACAACCTGTTGTCAATGGTAATGAATGATTTTGTTATTAAGTTATTTCTATTTTGTGCTGTATTTCAGTCATTTTTATGCGCTATGGTAATGAAAACTAAATATTTAATTCTATAGATTTGTATGAATATTTTATTTTAATATTATTTGATATCAATGTACATGACATGTAATTGAAAGACATAATTTAAAAGAAAACTATTGTAGGATTTTCATGTCTTTTGTAAAGGACTACCTGTCTAGACAAATATATGTATAAAATCAATGTGGCATAAATGAATTATTCATAAAGTCCAAAGAAAACAGTATTTTTGTTACATTCTCAGTAGTTTGTGTTACATGTTTTGTTTATATGAGGGGTCGTGTAGGCCTTAATTATTGAAATGACTCTTACAAACACTAGTGAAATAAAACCATCGATCGAACTTAGTGAAATTCATTCATACGTATTACTGAAACGACTCTTACAAACACTAGTGAAATAAAACCATCGATCGAACTTAGTGAAATTCATTCATACGTATTACTGAAACGACTCTTACAAACACTAGTGAAATAAAACCATCGATCGAACTTAGTGAAATTCATTCATACGTATTACTGAAACGACTCTTACAAACACTAGTGAAATAAAACCATCGATCGAACTTAGTGAAATTCATTCATACGTATTACTGAAACGACTCTTACAAACACTAGTGAAATAAAACCATCGATCGAACTTAGTGAAATTCATTCATACGTATTACTGAAACGACTCTTACAAACACTAGTGAAATAAAACCATCGATCGAACTTAGTGAAATTCATTCATACGTATTACTGAAACGACTCTTACAAACACTAGTGAAATAAAACCATCGATCGAACTTAGTGAAATTCATTCATACGTATTACTGAAACGACTCTTACAAACACTAGTGAAATAAAACCATCGATCGAACTTAGTGAAATTCATTCATACGTATTACTGAAACGACTCTTACAAACACTAGTGAAATAAAACCATCGATCGAACTTAGTGAAATTCATTCATACGTATTACTGAAACGACTCTTACTAACACTAGTGAAATAAAACCATCGATCGAACTTAGTGAAATTCATTCATACGTATTACTGAAACGACTCTTACTAACACTAGTGAAATAAAACCATCGATCGAACTTAGTGAAATTCATTCATACGTATTACTGAAAAGACTCTTACTAATACTAGTGAAATAAAACCATCGATCGAACTTAGTGAAATTCATTCATACATATTACTGAAATGACTCTTAATAACACTAGTGAAATAAAACCATCGATCGAACTTAGTGAAATTCATTCATACATATTACTGAAATGACTCTTACTAACACTAGTGAAATAAAACCATCGATCGATCTTAGTGAAATTCATTCATACATATTACTGAAATGACTCTTAATAACACTAGTGAAACCATTCATATGTATTACTGAAATACCTTTTACAACCACAAGTGAAACAAACACATCGATCTGCAATAGTGAAATTCGTTCATATTTATTAATGAAAGGCATCTACAAACACCAGTGAACCACTTTTCAAAACAAAGTTACGCCACTGCTTGAACAGCCATTTTCAAATATTTTCATCATTTTTTTAAAAATAAATACCTTACAATCTAATATGTGATAGGAAAAAAGTTCAGCAAACAGCAGTCCCGAACCCACGACGACATGAAGTAGGTAACACATGCTTTATGCTCCACGCCACTGGAGCAGTCGATTTTCGTGTGACTTTCTTACATTTTGTCTATTCCAATCTGAACCTGATGGGCGGAGTTAGTATAAATAGCTTCTGCTTACAAAGCGGGCTACTTGCATGGTAAATAGACACTCCGTATTTTTAATTTCTTGCAATAAGTGGTGGGGACAAAATTAACTTTGGCAAAAAGTGGTGGGGACATGTCCCACTCGTCCGCCCGCAAATTACGCCTATGGGCACACTAACGTTAGAAGTTTGTTGTGGATTTAAAGTCGAAGCTAGAGAAGGTAGCGCGGGCGATTGTAAAATACTACTCAGTAAATAAATTGCATCTGACAGGTTCCTGTTCGCTGACATATCTGCACATCAACGCGCGCCAAACTAAACGGAAGTGCGGATGCAGCTTCCTTTTCCAGTGAAATAAGCTCTCATCAACTACACTGAAATCTTTCATCAACTATACCTGAAATGTTGCCTCATTGGTGCACCAGTGTTTATAAGAGGCTTTTTAGCATGCATATGCACGAATTTCACTAGTGTTTGTAAAAGATTACAGTAATACATATGAATGGTTTCACTGGTGTTTGTAGATGCCTTTCATTAATATGTATGAACGAATTTCACTATTGCAGATCGATGTGTTTGTTTCACTGGTGGTTGTAAAAGGTATTTCAGTAATACATATGAATGGTTTCACTAGTGTTAGTATGAGTCATTTCAGCAATATGTATGAATGAATTTCACCAAGTTCGATCGATGGTTTTATTTCACTAGTATTAGTAAGAGTCGTTTCAGTAATACGTATGAATGAATTTCACTAAGTTCGATCGATGGTTTTATTTCACTAGTGTTTGTAAGAGTCATTTCAATAATTAAGGCCTACACGGCCCCTCATATGTTTATGCTTCTTCCATGTTACAATGTCGTAATACTGATCGTCCGGCTTAAAGAAACAAGTTTCCCGAGTGGAGCATAAGCCTTTTTATTCTTGAACTCTTCTCCTCCCAACACCTGTAATATAGAGACGTCTTTTCATGCTCCAATAAATGACCAATGGTCAAAATTCCTGTATCAATTCACCTATGGGTTTCAGACACTTTTTCAAGTTGACTCGTGTAAAGCCACACATTTTCTCACAGATCGCCGACTCACAAACTCGCCGACTCGTGCTCACCCTTAGGCCAGCTATTGTCTCTTGCCGTCATCTCTCAGTGGAGTGTATTTGAGATGGATTTAATCTATAAAACTAGGTTACAATAGATACTGCACGGCCTAATTGGATCGTAGCATCCTCTCTATAAAGAGAATATTGCACCCGTGTAACAAAAGCTGTACTTACTTTGGAAATGGATAATCCTAAAACCCATGCCCTACCTCTCCTACGTAAACAAAATTCCTGTCTGTTTTACACCTTATAGCCCTGACAACAAACCGCGTCAGTTGCCAGATATACGGCACGGGGTCAGTACTTTATTACAGCGGTTCTTCATTTCCCAGAGTGATCCTTGAATCCGAGATGTTGGCGGCAGACGGCCCCTTTGACTCAGTGGTGGTTAATCACAGGAAGTGACAGCGCTGTAGTCAGACATCCGATGCTCTCGGCCCCCGCACATTTAGTGAAAGCTTGAGCGGATCGAGGACATCAGTGGTGAAACATCTTCCACCATGTCTCTTGGGTTCAGATCGGCCCATTTTTCCCACCCGGTGGTGTGCAGGTGTGAGAGAAGCTATCAAATTAGCACGTGCCGGCCCTGTGGTGCTCGTGTCCGTCTCTGAAGGCTTGCTTGCATGTCTGGCCAAGTTTTAACCAGTTGTGGATAATCAAACATCTAAAACTGCTTTCCAGTCGGACACCAGTTTGGTTCAAAATGATCCCATTCTGTTATCATACCAAGTTATAATTGAACACAGCTTAGAAGAAGTTCTCAGAGGTTAAATTTCCACCAGTTTATGCAAATCTAGCAGAAGTGCATAATGTGAAGTGCTGATGTGTTAAGGCAAGTTCAGAGATGAGGGTGAAGTGCAGGACTTGCGTCCATATATTATTCAGTGCAGTAATATATGTTTGTGGAGGTATATACATTATTAACGCCATAGGCTTTTCACGCCAGTTAACCTTTATCTGGTCAGTTTAATAGATCGAGTTGTTTTTGGCCTCAGGTGTTGAATGGGATTTGCTTCTGCCATCCGGACCTTAAGATCACAAACAATGAATGTGCATGGAATTCGAAATCTGTTTTGTCCTTCAAGTTTCTCAGTCGCTAGATGACACAAAAATATTAAAAGAATCACTGTTTAAGTTGTCTTAATGTGAAATGTCGTGATTGGTCACTTTTTTATCTGGCTACAGGTAAAGGCAACTGATCTAGAATCAGACTAGAAAGTTACAGATAACTACAATGTGATATTTTGATTTCTGTGTATGAAGGATTTGTGTTAAATTGCCCAGGTACGTCTATATGACATCTGACAGCAGACGTCTCAGAGACGTATTGCAGATGAGCAAACTATCTTTCGGATCTAAATGCAGACATTACATAGACGTCTCCCAGATGTATGTGTGCTGTCAGGGTGAATAATTATAAAGAAAACATTTGTCAGATTCAATCAAAAGGTCCTCTGAGAATCCAAATACAAACATCGAACAATGTCACAATGCCATATTCCACACACAGATGTGAAAGAGCTCAAAGAGGTGAATTAACTTCTTTTGAAATCTCTTGGTGTTGAAAATGAATGCCAAATATTTAATCTTGCACTCTAAAAGCCGTGTTTGTTACTGTCTGTGCTGAGTCTGTGCATTATTTGTGTTTGTGAAACGTCAGTCCAAGGTCTCAGTTGAAGAGGTTTGCTAAAGACTTTAGAGGAATGAGGGTTTTGTGCCAAACCATTACAGCCGAACACACTCAGCAGGGCTTAAAGACTGTTGACAGGAGTCAAGACTAACTTTCAGATTTGGTCTCACCTGCGCCATTACCACGTCAGCTAACCGCCTTGTTAATGTCTTGCTAATCCTCCTCTCCTGTGCGCCTGAGTTGTTATGTCACAGTTTTTGGTCGTCTTCCAAGTGCCTACGATAGCAAAACTACATCATGACATCTCGAACCCTTTTATGATGCGTTTTGAGACCGATTACAATTATGCTTGCTTGATGATATCTGGAGTAGTTAACCCTCTTCTGCTAATGCTAACAATTATGTTGTGTGATCATAATTCAATCTGGCTTGTGCTGTGTTCATATGGCATAGATGCTATGGACGAATAGAGATTTGAGTCCACTGAGGAAGAACGTTGGTGATGCGCTCAAAGCATTTGCATTGATCCTTATTATAGAACTAGACTTCATCCTAAAGAAATACCTCACGCTTCAAGTGTGTGACGCCTCTACATGCACACAAACTTTGAGTCTGATGCAGTTTAAACTTCAAACTTCATGAACTAGTTTATGAAATATATATATTTGAGTCCGCATCCTGATATGTGCCTTTAAATTTTGTTGTATAATGTTGTACAATGACAATAAAAGTATCTAAAAAAAACATGCTCTTTTTTAAGGAGTTTTTGCTTCTCTCTTGGAGTTAAGACCAAAACTTGATTATTGTAACTGTTGTAAATACAGAATAACATTCCAACACAATCTCATGGCAAAAACGTAACTATTTTATGATATGGCTAATTCGTATGAATTCGTACGATCTAATTGTTACTTTTTTACGATTTGCTTTCACGCCAGTGACGTTATGTTTAGGGCCGGGGTTAGGGGTGGGGCTTCAGTATTCCTTTTTATTTGCTAGTATTTATACGTTTTACAACGTACAAATTCATATGAATTGGCCACCTCGTAAAATTACGTTACGAATTCTTGTGAGATCAGGTTGAACATTTATAGAACAAGTATACACAATTTATATGACATATTATATTGTCCTTGTCGGACTGAAACCTTGCATATATATATTATTTGCGTGATTTTTGTTTTTTTCATGAATAATTATTATTGGTCGCACTTCATGTTTCTCATGTTTGTCTGTGGGTGCAAATATTTTACCAATAAAAAAGTATTTTAAAAGGTTAACAACTTTGACAACACAGTGTTTATTTATTGAAAAGTGTCAGCGTTATTTACATTTTCTGTAAAGTGGCAGTTTTGGAGATATGAGGTTTTAGTCCGACAGCAACGATATATTACTGCTCGGGTCCAGAATTAACACACTCCGAGCACCAGACGCAAGTAAAATTGCCATTCCCATGTTGACTAGCATTTTTTAGGAACTACAGCGTAATACAAAAAATGTTGAAAAAACTTTGAAAAACCTTAAAATGTACACGCAGAAGTTTATTTGATCATTTTTACACAAATTTCTTGCGCTTTGCCACCACAATAAGAATTCTGATTTGCAACCTATTGACCTGACCAATACATCCGCTTTCACAGGCAAACAATTACGATAAACATCTAAATACCATTAAATAAATGTTTTCTTTTAATTTTCAATCACTTTCCAGATGAATCTATAGTGAGCTGTGATTGCCGTGACCCCTAACAAGGGCACTTTGTTATCTTGAGGACTGGATCATAATAGATGAGTTGGGTCACCTCACATGGCCAGGGGTGTTAAGAGGCCGTTTGTCTTCTAACCCCGTAACAAAGAGTCACTCTGGCTAAAGGCCAACTGGCACCCTCGATGTGTTGGAGTCTTTGTGTGTGTATGCAAGTGTGTGAGACCACAAATGCTGTGCTTGCTCTCAAAGCTATGTCTGGAGAGATAGACTCTTGTGATTCATTTTCATTTGAATGGGGCAAAATCTGTAACGTGCAGGAATTATCTGCTGGCGTACAGAACAGAAGAGATCACTTGATGTTTGACCAGTATTTTGTCTGTATGTTATTCTAGACCTCATGCATCCATCAAAGACTGAAACACACGCTGGATTTCACAGAAATGCCATTAAGCGTTCCATTAAGCCAAGTCATTTGGGCGTTATTTATGGGTTATTTCATTGTTTATTTTAAACGCAGGAAAATTCTATCATCTATGAATATGCACATCATTAAGGAATGCAGAGAGTGAAAAACAGATTGAAATATTGGATAGTTCTTTCTTCAGCAGAACACTAAAGAAGATATTTTGAAGAATGTTGGTAACCAAACAACATTGACCCCCCATTGAGTTCCATTGTATGAACACAAAACCACGGAGACATTTCTTAAAATATCTTCTTTTGTGTTCTGCATAAGAAAGAGTCATATTCCGATTTTAAATGACATGAAAGTGAATCAATGATGACAGAATTCCCTTAAAGAATCCCTATAGGTGAATGATTGTCAATTTCATAGCCGTGCTGAAATAAAGCCTATTACATACTGTAATATTGCTTTAATATACAGCAGTTTGTTGGGCTCGCCGCTGGAGAACGGGCTCATCCTCAGCACATTCTGTTCTCCAAGCACACAAAACTGGATGCCAGGCCATTGTTTTATCTTTCATTAACTCTGTGCTACCCGTATGACCTTGTGCCGACAATAAAAGCCAATTGGAGGCAGTGAGGCTGGCCAATACGGGAAGAATTTATTACAGCTGTGTTTTTACGCTTGGCCCGTATCACTGCTTTACAGCGGTCCTCAACCCCGTAACCTGAAATTCTACTCTGTCTGTTCTGCTGAATGAATGGGCTCGACTGGTTTATAGTTGGGAGCGCTGTGGACGGTGGAGTTGGTACTGCATGATTTTAAGTCAAAAGGCTGAATTTTGTTTAGGATCTGTTGTATGTAATATAACAGAACTGGATTGGAAAAAAATGGTGCGTGTATGGCATAGCAATAGCAAGGTCATGGGGTTAATTCTCAGAAAATGGACAATAACGTAACTGTAAATAATTGTACAGCACGTTACGTTTTTTTTGTCGACGGACGAACGCGAGTCATTTTAGCTTGACTTCATTTGACTTTAACTCATGTAGAGATAAAGATTTATTTTATTTATATTTTAAACAGAGATGGCGATATAGAGAAACAAGAGTTACAGATTGCAGCTTTAAATAATATTTTTATCTTTTTTTTCAGTTAAAGGAAACGTTTACTTTGACTTTGAACACAAAAGTAGAAAGTATGATCAATGTTTACGTTTTCTTCATACAGTGAAACTGAATGGTGACCCGGTCTAAAAAATCTGTTTCTTTAAGGATGTTGAGACGTTATTTTTACAAAAAAGCAAGTCAAAAATCCTGATGAAGAAAAGGATCCTCCTATGCAGCGTAAATGGGCTTCTGTTGGAACAGCACGGCACTCGATACTAATGAGATCACATGCGTCTTTTTTTATAGTCTGCGAGACGCTAACTTTATTCATTCTAATGAATATTCACGCTAATGATTTTGAGCAGTGTGCTAAAACAGGGCAGTTCATTTCACAGGTCATTGTACAGCGTCAGTGCGGATCGTGAACTTGCTTTCCTTGCGCTTTGAAGCGTCTGCCATTTCTCTTCATCTTTCATGTAATGGTTGAATTAATTAAAAGAGCATTTTCATCCATCTATTCTATTTTTCCCATTCTTTTCAATCTCATTCTTCATTATGTTGTTTGATTCCTGAAGCTCTTTGACATTTTCAAGTTTCAATTATGAGAACGAAATCTCAAACAGACAGATGAATTCTGGCGTTCACGTTGCATATTCTTCCTGCTTACATCACGCAGCACAGCGGGCTTAAAATGGCTCAACGTTTGGAGCAAATAAGCTTAGTTTTTCTACTGAAAGCAGACCAGCTAAAACTCTTTCAGGGTTTTTGTTCTGCTAGCTTATTGTTACAGAGCTGTGCACAGAATATTAGGCTGTAGCGTTGTCTTTTCTATGCATTCCATTGGGTGAAACCGGTTTATTGTTGAATAGCTGCCTCTAAATATGGCTTTACTGAAATTACAAAAGAAACACTTTGTGCACCTGACCTGTCTAAAAAACCCTGAACAGAAAGTTTTGATTCAGAGGTTCTTAATTCAGCGTTTTTATTGGTATTGTTTTGTTGTCATTTTTAATACCCTGAGTTTGCCATTAATGATTGTTTGTAGTATTAACACAATATTGATGATCACAGTTATTGTAAATAAATTATTATAAGCTTACAGTTGCAAATCAGGGTAAGGTATGGTGACAGTTTTGAATACAGAATTTTTATGTACTTGCTGATTTCTGTTTATTTAAGAATATCCTAGAATATGAACCTGCACTAATTTTCCGACATGCCCATGAAGTCATTTATTGTGCGTTATTTATGCGTTATATAAAATTGATTTAATATTGGAAAAAAATGACACATAAAATACAAAGATTTTAAACTGCATTTACAATAAAAAAGACACAAATATATTTTTACATTTGTTTACTTTTTTCTATTTAATTTTCTTTTATTTTTTGTTACGTTTTTATTAGGGCTGTCAACGTTAACGCGTTAAAGCATGCGATTCATTTTTTCAAATTAACGCGTGAGAAAATATTTAGCGCAATTAACGCAGCATCCGTTTGTTTTGACATCCTTTGTCTAGCGTTACATTATGTAATCACGCTCTTATTCGTGTACAGGCTTTTAAACCACTTAAGCGCGATTTGAAACAGTTGCTTTGACGCGTTCAATGGAGATAGACAGCTTCTAAACTGTGGGACGCGGCAAAACGCAACGCGAGGTCCAGTCTGGTGTAAACAGTCACAGGCTGAAGGCTGCGTCGGTGAATCTCTGTCAGACAGCGCATCCGTATCAAGCTCTCTTTCGTGCTTGAATGGATAAAACCACACAAGATTATGTCAGAAAGCCCGTTTTGTCTAGCATTTTCTTAAGCAAGACTTCAAAGTGTAAAATAAAATCTTAAATGAATGCAAAGTGTTGTGAAAATGGGAGTGCGGTGACGGTCAGATCTGCGTACTGAGACAGCTCTTAAAGGGGCCGCGCTCTTAAACGTGCTGCTGTGACTCCTGTCACTAATGTTAATCAAAGAACAAAATAAAATAAGAAATCAATGTGATTTTGTAGCTTTAATGAGAATTCTTCTGCATTTAATTTATAATTTAGCATTAAGGACTGTAAAGTGTCCTTCAATTCCTGTATATTTCCTACATGAGCTCTCAATTATACTGTTGAATGGCTATAATTCATGATAAAATAATCAATTTAATAGAGACATCAGTTACAATACTAATATCAAAATGTTAGCTTTCATAAAATGATGCTGTTAAAGAAATATGTTGTTTCTACATCAATTTGAAGATTAAATGTGAAATTTTTAAAATGTAAAAGTATATTTAAAAATATAATTGTTATGTGCGATTAATCGTGATTAATCACAGAAAAAATGTGTGATTAATCCGATTCATTTTTTAAATCGATTGACAGCACTAGTTTTTATGCATTATATACAAGTTATTTAATATTATTAAAAAAGTAAAATCAAAACAAAGATTTTAAAATGCAATTTTTAAACTTAACAAGTACAAGAATATGAACCTGCACTAATTTTCCGACATGCCCATGAAGTCATTTATTGTTATTATTTTTATGCATTATATACAATTTATTTAATATCGAAAAAAAATGACCAATAAAATACAAAGATTTTAAACTGCCTATACAATAAAAAAATAGAGACACAAATATATTTTTACATTTGTGTACTTTTTTCTATACTAATTTTCTTTTAGTTTTTGTTACGTTGTTATGCATTATATACAATTTATTTAATATTATTAAAAAAGTTAAATCAAAACAACGATTTTAAACTGCAATTTTTAAACTAAACAAGTACAAGAATATCCAAGAATATGAACCTGCACTAATTTTCCAACCTGCCCATGAAGTCATTTATTGTTATTATTTTTATGCGTTATGTACAATTTATTCAATATTGAAAAATAAAATGACACATAAAATACAAAGATTTTAATCTGCATTTACAACAAAAAAGACACAAATATATTTTTACATTTGTATAGTTTTTTCTATACTAATTTTCTTTTCTTTTTTTTTTTGTTACATTTTTATGCATTATATACAATTTATTTAATATTAATAAAAAATTTATAAATCTAAACAAAGATTTAAATTTTTTTAAACTAAACAAGTATAAGAATATCCAATAATATTAACCTGCACTAAAATTCCGACCTGCCCATGAAGTCATAATTATTATTTTTACAAAAAAATAGTATCAGTAGCCTTTTCTTAGTAAAGTGTACAATTTAACGAAATATTGATTTTGATAGTATGTCTTCCAATTTGCTTTGTTAAATCAGTTCTGTTAAATAGCTTAGTTAATGTGCCAACATTGTTTTCCGATACATTTGAAAATCGGGTTTAGTTGGTGATTAGAAGATCTTAGGTAGGATCGGAAAGAAGGAATAAGAGCCATACAAATACCAAAGGTGACATATCCTGACCTCACATCAAATGGATTACACTTCAAAGCACCTGTATGCATTGATTTGCTTGACGTTTGTCTGGTCTGATGTGACGTCTCCTCTGTGATCTTCTTTTGATCTTTTTTATAACCATAAGCCCAGTGTTTTTGACCTAGAGAAGCTATTGATTTGATTAAATAGCAGATGTGAGAGGAAATATGTTGAATGAGATGTTAGGAGATTAAACATTAGCATCTACAGATAATCCATTGTGGTTGGGTTTGTCCGATATTGTTGCAGCCTGTTTTCTCCGCTAATTCTAAATAAAAGCGTCTTTGATCTCTGGTAAGTGTTTACGGCTTGACCATCAGGTTTTAAGATCGGTGAGGTTGGCTTTGTAGTGCACTGGTCTGTAAGAGCAGAGGTGTGGTGTGTTGGTTTATGATGTGGTCTCTCATCTCTCCCGGTTGTTCGATCGCTCTTCTTTTCTCTCTCTCTCTCTCTCTCTCTCTCTCTCTCTTTCTCTCTCTCTCTCTCTCTCTCTCTCTCCTCAGCAGGCTGTTTGCTCATATCCTAGATGCCATACTGAGATTGTGGTCTGGCCAGGTGGTCTCACGTCAGGCCTGCAGCTGACACACACGCACACACTTTCACCCCTCTGTGCTCACCCAGGGGTGGATGAGTTACCAGCCTCTTTTTCGTCGCTTGTCTTTCGCTCTACATGTGGTGTGTGGGGATGCAATTTGCACCTCGTTCTCCGTTATGTTGTGTGTCAGAATGTGTTGTGTCAGACAAGGTTATGTTAGGCAAGTTGTGGTCAGGCTGCCTGTTTTTGATTAGGGTGTGGTGTGTCAGACCGGGAAAAGTAACACATTTTCTGCTGTGTGTTTTTCTTTTTCTTCTTTTGCTGTAATGTCTTGACAACTGATTGCAAAAAAAAAGTAAAGGGCCTAAAATCAATCCCTGGGGGATACCAAATTGAACAAGACCACCTTAAGACCTGCATTCACCCAAAGGTTACAAACTGTCAATGATTTGAGAGAGTTTATATAACTTTCAGTTTTTAAATATATTAATATAATTTAAATTGGTTTTACGTTTGTTTAGAAAGGTATTGCATTTTTTTCAATATTGTGAAGTAGATTTGATTTTTTTGCATATTGTATATGTGCGTGGTGTTGTGTTAGAGAGCCTGAAAGAACAATCCAAATTAGCTATAAAATGTAATGAACACACTCATGTAGAACGTTGTAAATTCCAAACTCTCCAGTTCTGCAGAAAAATCTGGGAACATTGCGCTCAAGTTTTCTGGCAGCGGATTTCCACCAAAGTGTCTCTGTGACCGAATGAGTGAAGATGCTGCTGAATACTTGATGATCCAGTGGCTTAATGTTAAAGTTAAAACACTAAAAGGAAAATGGCCTAATTAAACACTTGACAAGAGAACAAAAAGAGATATTAAGCCCATGAGAACAAGGTGTCCTCACTGCAGTTCTGCATGAGAGGGACGTTTGTGATGGGGAAGTGCTTACTGTATGTGTGTGTTTCATACAGGACTGAGGCAGAGGAGTGCTGAGGAAGAGTGTGTGAAATGGCGTTTCTATAAATACTGTAGCGCTGCTGTTTCTCGGCCTCATTGAGACTGCTTCGCCTGTGCACCTCAGATTAGGAGTCAGGATTTGCTTTGAGTGGCGTCACTCACAGTGAGAGATTAGAGCGCTTGTGTATCTGTGTGTTTGCTCTGATACTGGTGCTGGAGATAAAAGTGCCTGTGTGCACAGTTCAATTTTATATATGACTGCTCTGATGTCCAACGACTTAAAGATTTAAAGGCACAAGTATGTATGTATATATATATCTACTATATACAGTATATATATATATATTTTATACATTACTTTTTATAAATTAACTACAATGTATTTATTTAATGTTTATCAAAATAAAATCATACAGATAAAGCACAAAGATTATACACTACATTTACAGTAAAAACCAGAGGCAGATTTTTGTACTTGTATTTTTTATGTTGTTTTATTTTTATGCTTTTAGTCTATTTCCTATTAATTAAAAATAAAAGCACACAAAATCAAAAATTTTAACTGCATTTACAGTGAAAAATATTTTTACATTTTTATACTTGTATTTTTTAATTTTCCTTTATTTTTTATGTTACATTTTTATGCATTATATGCAGTTTATTTAATATTCATTAAAAAAATACACATAAAATACTAAGATTTTAAACTGCATTTACAGTGAAAACTAGAACCACAAATATATTTTTACATTTTAGTAGTTTGTATGTTCCTTTTTTTGCACTACATTTTTATTCACTTTATTCAATTTATTTAATATTTGTTAAAAAATAAAATTTATAGATAAAACGCATTTAAAACTGCATTAGCAGTAAAGAGTTAGAGGCACGGATACATTTTTAGATTTTTGTAGTTGTAATTTTGCATTTTTTTTCATTACATTTTTATATATTATATACAATTTATTTAAAGGTGTCATGAATTGGGTTTGTTTATTGTTTTATACTGTTGTATGAGGTCTACTTATGACGTTCGTTTGGTTTTTAAATTCAAAAACATCAAAATCAAAAGGCAATTTTTTACCCGGGTTTTAAGGCCGGCTCGACAAATGCTCAGTTTTAATGGGCGTGCCGCATTAAAGACTTGTAAGTAAATGCCCACTACTATGATTGGATAGCAGTTTGCGTAGTAAACTTAGTTGGAGCCTTCTGTGAATTTGGTTAGAGACGTAATGTTAGGTTACACATTCACCCTATTCGCACGGGATTAGTATTATCTGGGGACCTTGTGTGATTTAGAAATGACCTCCCCACATCTGTATTTCATGTGGCGCATTCGCACAGGATAAGTGAAGCCTGTGATTTTACTCAAATTTACGGACTTATTTCCCGGATGTGATGGCAAGGCTTTGCGTATAGTTTGTATAGCCTATAGTTGTATGATGTTTAATGATATCCGTACCTGTCAGCATTTGAGACCCTACCTGCTCAGCATTTCAGAATCGTGATCGCGAACCGGACAGAAAATCACCGCGATCACGGGTCTCAAATGTTTCGAGTTTCCATGATAAATAAACAAACGGGAGATTCCCGGCCAAAACGACAGTGTTGGCAGGTATGGATATGACCCAGCACCCGAAATAATATCAAAACACTTCAAAACAGCCTCCAAACACTTCAAAACCGCCTCCATTATTCGCAAACGGTGGATAAAACTTTGAAAAGTGAAATATGAGCCCGCCAAATCACAGAGATGCCGATTCGCACCGGACTAATATTATCACAGGACCTCTGTGTTCATCAACGACTTCTGCCTTTTTCACAAAGGAATCCACAGTGAAATGAAGCGAACAAAAGCTCAATGTTTTACCCACGTGAGCTGGAACGTCTTTAAAAATAAACTTCAACCACGCATTACTAATGTCGGAATCCGAAGGAAGGTTATGCAGCGACTGTGTTCTTCCACAACCAGGCACTGACTGCACAATATTTAGCGATCTTTAATGGCATGTTTATTGCTTGCTCGCTGTATTAGTGGGCGGGGCTAGAGAAGTAGTCGTTGATATTCTTCTGTGGAGGCGGTGTTCAAACTATCTATGACATAGATCGGTGCATTCCAGGACCTGGTGTTCGCTGGGCCTGGTGTCAATAACAGTTTAACAGTAATTTCAGTAACAAGGGTGTGTTCAGTTCTGACACTTACAGGAGGTTCGCTTGAATACGATTCCCTCTTATATAACAAAAGCTCGGGTTAAAATGTATGTCTTAATTCATGACTCCTTTAGTATATTAAAAATATAAAATCACAAATAAACCGCAAACATATTTAAAACTGCATTTACATTATACAAGCTATACATAACACTTGGTTTCATTTCCTGACAAATCAAAAATGTCTAAAAGTTAGGCAGGGTTTCTTAAACTGCACAGTGTGCTTTTATGGCATTCTCTTCGGAACTTGAAAAACGTTCTTATTTTAAACTTCTGAAATTAGCCTGTCCCTGTTCATGATTGATGATTGATATTCATGATGCGCAGAACTTCCATGGAATGAGATCTCTGTGTGGGCGGAACCATCAGCCATAACGTCACACACATAGAAACTCTAAAATAGAATCCACTGTTATTTGTCGCGCATCACTCTTATGGCAGGTTATGACCAACATGGAAAAGATATCTTTCATCATGTGTAACGCCTGTTTAGGATACAGTGTTGTACATCTGTGGAGATGACTCCAATGTATTTTTATTTCAGAGTGTGAAGGGTGAGTCTAAAGGCTTGCAGCGTTAGCTGAAGTCTGGTTTAGTTGTCATTATTCAGTCATGAGAGCAGCTCACCTGATAAGCCCTGATCAGCACTAAACCCTAATGCAAATTCTGAAATGTAATTAAAAGATGATGTAACAGAGAAAAATGAATCTTCTAAGGTAATACAAGGAGGAAAGCTGCCGACTACAGTTCTGTTGGATTGTGATGGTGATTATGAAAGTGGTGATGAGTGCAGACTGTAATGACAGCAGTGATCAATATGTTATTCTTCTCGGTTAAATAACCTTCCATTCATTTCAGGTTTATAGCTCCGTAAATTTGATGGACTTGGAGACAAAGCTCCTTTTCTGGTAAATTGTCTAGCTGTCTACTGCCTAAATAGACATCATAATATAGTGGTGCCCACTATTAAATCTAAGTAAGTATTCAGTGATTGAGACAGCACACTGTATAGCAGTATATAAAGTGAGTATATAAAGTGTAGTATATAACATAAAGGACTAGACCAAGTAATGAAGTATATCTTGGTTGTTTGTTACAATTTACATAATATTAGTCCTTAAAAGTATGCAAGATTAGAATGTTTGTAAATAAAAAATAATATTTAAAAGTAGTAGCAGCCCAGCAACCTTTTTAGCTGTAATGAAGTGATGAAATGCGACGCGGGTTGACCAAAAAGTTTAAAGACAGAAGTGAAGCTTGCAAACAACAGTATTGACCTTTCTACACAGACTACATATACGTTCAGTGGATACTAAAATTATGCAAAACTGATCTTGCCCTTTCGTCGCAATGCATTCTGGGATTGCGTAAACGATACATGTGATTCCGTGCGACATTTCGACCTCATAAGACAACATAAAATGACGTGGTTGCATTGAGAACAGCCTTTGCGTCACAAGTGCGTCTATACTTTAATGGCTAAAAATGTTGCTTAGGTAGGCAGCTCTCTAGGGTTTGGAATGGAGCCTTAAACTCTGCAGCTTGGCTGCTACAATCCAATGTCGTCTTGTACTTTTCAGCCCACTGCTCGCTATTGATTTCGCACCCGTCCGCCTCTGTTCCGCCACACGCGAGCATGAGCATGCTGCACTGCAGCGTTTTATGAATGAAAAGCTCAGGAAGCACCCCCCCCCCCTTCTGAGCCTTCTGGCCTCTATTTCTCTCTTGCTGTATGGCTCTTTATCGCTCGCTTTCAGTTGGTGACTCACAGAAAGGGATGACTCCTACAGCGCAGTACAACACAGTGAGAGAGAGAGGGAGAGAGAGAGAGAGAGAGAGAGAGAGAGATGGCTCTCAGCTATACCATGATGCTCTGCAGTAAGATGCATTCGTAACATTGACTCACTGTGTACGTACAGATTGTACAAGCAATGTTGACTGTACCAGTTCTTCACATAGGTACGCAAATAAGTAAAGATATACTGATGTAACAGTTTTGTATTATTTCAGATTTTAAAGGAACCATGGGTGGTTTTGGAGAGGCTTATGATATAGCTAGCTAGCATTGAGAATCGTCAGTCAATACTTATTGACGATTTGGCTCGTTTCAATGGAAGGCGGGACTTCCTTCGCTAGAGCGGCCATATTGAGCGTTGCATTCCTCTCCATTCATTGTAATGGAAGTGGCGGTTAGATATTAAGTGGTATTAATATCTTTGGCGTAAGATCCTATCTTCCCTTCAGAATGTAGGGTGCGTGGCAGTATGCAAATACATAATTTGACAGACAAAAACATATGGACGAAATGCAATGATGGCAGTCTAAATGAAAACTTTTCCGTATCGTGACGTGTATCCGAGTGAGACGGCTTCTGAAATTAGAAAAAAATGTAGGGCGGGCTTTATTTTGCCCTTCCCTTTTTGATTATTTTGTTGTAAGTTGGGCCTGGAGAAGAGGGCTAAAAATGCCTGGCCATTGGTCAGTCAGTATAGTCCTACCTCTCTTTTTATTGCTGACGTCATGTGGTGAAGAGTTGTTGTTGAGAGGGGGAGAGGAGCTTAAGGTTTTGGGTTAAAGATAACAAGTGCAAATGAATTTAAAAAAATAATGGTGTGCACGGATAAATCATTTATAATAATTACTGCAACACTGTGTAAAACACTATGAATATTCCTGTTTGATTTCATGGTGACTTCAAGTTCTGTCCCAAAAGCATGCATGCGCAGTAACGTTTGTGTATGTTGTTGCTTTGAAACCATCTATACGCAAGGTTAAACACACATTTTTCCCACAAAATGCCAACAATGAAAAGAGCACAACACTTGAGCTAGAAACACACGTCTCACAAGTAAACACTTGCACAACATTCTGTATTCTCCAGCCCACAGTAACAATCATCTGCAACTACATGGACAGAAACCAGCAATGTGTCCTCAAGCAACATCAAGACACCCAGTAAATATAGGAAATGTCTATGCTGGAGTTTCCTGAGTTTGCTCAGTGTGGATGTCTCTTTTACTTCCCACACAAACTGGAGATGTCATAGATCTTCTCTTTCTGCAGTATTTGGACTCGTCTGGGTGTTTTCAGCTGTCTCAGTGTGGAGAAACTGTTTTCTGTTGATACAGATTAATATCTGTGTCCGGATATTTTATTAAAATTTACAAATATATTTTGCAAAGTGTTTTCTTAGATATTTTTCTTTGGTTGTTTTTTCTAAATCGAAAGTGGCATTGAGCAACGTACTATAAATTTGTTTCTGGTATTGGTATCAACTATTGAAATTTTCTAGATGGCACTATAGTTACACTACTGTACATGGACAAAAAGTTTGAGACACTCCCTTCTATTAAACATGTTTATCTATTCTACAATTTCCAATCAAATCAAATATTAATGCTACACCAAACAATACCATATTAAAGAATTTTGTTTCCATCTTTGTTGCATGTTTTGGGAGGGCTTTTTTCTGTTATGAAATGTCTGTATCACTGTACAAGTAATTAGCCAGGTTTCCGTCACCCTGGTTTTATGCACATTTTGAAATTTTGCATCAGAAACGAGTGATGGAAATGCCAAATTTCGCAATAAAAACCCTTAATTTGCAAAAAAGTTTTTACGCTCTCTTGAGGTGTTTTTTCTTTTTTTGCGAAAAACAGTTTTCGCCAATTTCGCATTAGTCTTTCATCCTGTTATCGCGAACTATTGCGAAAAGATTTGCATTACGTTTGGATGGAAACCCGGCTATTGATGGGTTTGGGTGATGAGTGTTTGGCTCAAAGTGTTTAGCTCCTGGGTCCAGGTCTGGGCTTTATTCAGACCAGTCAAGTTCTTACACACAGAACTGACTCAATCATTTCTTTTTGAATCATTTTCTTTTCGAATTTGTCATGATTGAAAAGAAAAGAGCTCTGCACAAACTGTTGCTATAGACTTAGACTTATACACACACAATTCTCTAGAATATCATTAGATACTGTAGCATTAACATTTCTGCTCACGGGAATGACCAAAGTAGTCAAACCTGTTCATTAGAAGGGGTGTTCCAATACAGGGAATGTCTTCAAATAATATACACCCTAAAGTAACAGTTCACCCTAGAATAACATTTTTGCCATAACTTTTTCTTCCTGTCTTCTGGTGAACACATCTGAAAGAATAATAATCCAAAACCTGGCTGTTCCTGGCTTTGTAATGCAAGTGAATAGAGACCCAGTGACCCACTCCAAAATGCGCATATATCATAAAAGTAACCCACACGTCTCATAAGAAAAAATGATGCAACCCCGATACATTTGTGAGCAAACATGATTCATATTATGAGCTAGTTTAGTCACGTTTGGATGTAAACAAGTTTATCACTGTTCTCACTCAAAATGGCCGCACGCTGGCTCAACGAATCTCATCAATTAGATAAAAAATGTGTGTTAAACTGTCTCCCGATTCACAGTGTTAAGCTTATAATAATAATGATTAAGTCGAGCTGTCAGGTATGATTTTAAGGAAATAGCAACATAACTGCACAGGAATTTGTAACTATTTTACAAGGCGGCTAATTCGAATGAATTCGTACGACGTGAATCGTACAAAAACGTGCGATAAAAAGCAACACTGAAGCCCCTCCCCTAAGCCCACCCCTGAACCTTGTCACTAGCGCTTAAGCAAATCTAAAACCTATATAAAACGTACAAATAAGATCGTACGAAGTCATAAAAATTAGCCACCTAATTATAACTACAAATAGTTACGAATTCCTGTGAGATCCAGTTAGAGAGGCAGAAGGTACAGATTGCAGCTTTAAAGACATTGGCTTGGCTAGTGTGTTGTAGTGGTTAGCGCTCAAGGCTAGTTACCTGAAGTTCATTGGTTTGATGTGATTGGTTGACAGGGACGTAGGTTCATCCAGAACCAATAAGAATGTAGAGACATGTTCCAGTTGACAAAACAACGGTAAGCAGCACGTACTTGTATCAGACGGTGGCTTCATTCCAAGCATTTGTGCAGCAGTTTGCTGAAGTTGTCTCGGGGATGTTTCTTTCTGTTGACTGTGTGCTTGAGCAGTGTTTGTGCAAACAGTGGTGTTCAGGGAGTGTGTTTTCTAGAAAGCTCCCGATATCAGCAGAAAAATATGCCAGCACAAGTGCACAGAACCTCCACCCGCAAATAATTTGACGTGTGCTACGCGGTTTTGCTTTGATTAACAAATTTGAGCATTCGTCTGCGTAAATCCAACACGTCAGTGTGAAACTTTGCTTCTTCCTCCTCCGAATTCGACAACTTATCCTCATTCTGAGGAGAACCGGAGGGGGCGACTGAAATGATCTTACGGCAACTGATGAGCCCAGAATCCCTCATCAAGTTACATAAAACGGTAAATTATTAAGTTGGTGATGTGAGATGAAAAGACTCCGCCCCACAGCTGCATCCCGCCAGCCAATCAGAGCGCAGCAGGGCTGTATGTGGGTCATGCACGTGCGCCGCTTTTGCGTGGTTGGCAGATGCATTGTGCTCTAATCTTCCCCCAAAAAGATGAGGGGGTTTAGTGCTGCCGAATTCGGTTACTTCCATTCTCTGTCTTTCCTCTTTTTCAACTTTCTTTGCTTAACTGTCTCTTCTTTGTTTCTACCCTCTTTTCTGTAGTTTCCGCCCGGACTAGCGACAAATAATCGATAAAATAGCTCTTAATTAAATGCAGATTAGCGTTTTCTGCTTTATAAGCCATTGATTTCTTACCCCGCTGCACATAAAAGCGGTTCTGAACTGCAGCAGTTAAGCAGTGAATGAGTCCCAGATTTCACAGCGCTGGGAATTGCAGAAGCGAGGGAGCAGATTTCCACCTCTGCTGGTTGGAAATGATTCATGTTGACTGGCATGAGAGCCACGGCGCTGGTTTGCGTTACAGTGCACGCGGCGTCGGTAACAGAGAGATATCGATAGTGACAGATTCTGTACACCTGCAATTTAATCCTGAGCTCTGCTACGGAGCTACGATTAGCAGGTCACACACATTCCACACACACGCATGTGGCAACGTGCCATTTATGATGTATGTGAATTTGTGTTTGATGTACTTTGTGTTTGCAAATCATTTGAGAGAAAATAATAGAATACAAGGATATATATGTATGTATATATATGTATATAGAGAGAGAGAGAGCGAGAGAGAGAGAGAGAGAGAGAGAGAGAGAGGCAACTTGAGGAAGGCATCAGTTTAAGCAGCTGAAGTTACTCATATGCAGTCATGTTTTTCCATTTTAGGGCGAACTGTGCCTTTAAGAAGCTGCTTGATATAATGACTAATGTACATCATTGCTATAAAAGATACAGTAACACAGTTTTGATTTATTTTTAATCATTTTTTAATCATAGTTACATTTTTGTTATTCCACATGGCCCTGTCTATATGTATGGCCCATATAATGACAAATTAAAGCGATAGTTCACCCAAAAATAAACAATGCTGTAATCATTTACTCACCCTCTTGTCATTTCAAACCTGTATGACTTCCTTTCTTCCGCAGAACACAAAAGAAGATATTTTGAACAAGGTTGTTAACTGGCCCCCATTCACTTGCACTGGTTTTGTGTCCATACATTAGAAGTGAATGAGTGTTCGGTTACCAACTTTCTTCACTCTATCTTCTTTTGGGTTCTGCGGAAGAAAGAAGGTCATACAGGTTTGAATTGACAAGAGGGTGAGTAAACGATGACAGAATTTTTGGGTGAACTATGACTTTAAGCAAAATTAAGCAAGTTCAGTTTTCACTCTACTCATTACAGTACATTGAAGTGAACGCATTACACACTGACAAACTCTCTCTTTCATACACACACACACACACACACACGCACACACACGCACACACTGTCACGACCAGAGCGTGGTGGAAGAGAGAACCCAAGCGCAGGCAGGCAGTGAAGGGGTTAACAAAAAGACTTTATTCAAAACACAACACAAAACACCCTCGATGGGGGAAAAACAAAACTAAGAGTTATAACTAAAACAAGAGACTTCCCACGAGGGGGCAAAATGAAAACAAGACAAATAAACTAAACACAAAGACACGACCAAACATCTTAAATCATACGAGGCACACAACTCACAAAACAGGACCAGGAACACGGGCAAGAGCACGACCACGATACAGGAACACACAGTACAGGCACCAAACACATACAATGCACGAGCACAAGACAAAGAAACAAGAGGGTATTTATAGGAAACACAAACGAGGGATAACGACATGGGGCAGGTGTGAGACATTAAACACTCAGGGAAAGATAACGAGGAAACAAGAGGGATGGGGCCAATGACAAGACACTGGAGAGAACGTATATTATTGTCAAACGGACAATAATATGTTTCTCTCCACACATAACCAAAGCTTTGCCATGGCTCTGCTACAGGACCAAGAAAAACATGACTAAGGAAGCAGAGCCATGACAGAAGCCCCCCCTTTAATGAGCACCTCCAGGTGCTCACCAAGGGGTAGACGGACAAGACAAGCAGACCGAGACAAAGACAAAACCAGACAAACATGGTGAACAGACAAGGGGTAGACAGGACAACAAGACTAACAGGACTGGGGTGATTAACAAAATCAACAAACATGGGAGGGGGGGTGGCAAAACAAGGGCTCATAGGGGGCAGTCCAGGGGGTGGGGAATAGTCCCAGTCCCCGGCTGCGCTCGAGGGCGCGAGTCCTGGGGACTTAGGATAAGTCCTGGGAGGGAACAGTCTTTGACCCTGGGAGTCTCCCAGGGACCGGCTGGAAAGCCGGCTGGAACAGGGCTTGACGCCGGTTGGAAGGCCGGCTGGACAGGGCTTGACGCCGGCTGGAAGGCCGGCTGGACAGGGCTTGACGCCGGCTGGAAGGCCGGCTGGACAGGGCTTGACGCCGGCTGGAAGGCCGGCTGGACAGGGCTTGACGCCGGCTGGACAGGGCTTGACGCCGGCTGGAAGGCCGGCTGGCAGGGCTTGAGCCGGCTGGAAGGCCGGCTGGACAGGGCTTGACGCCGGCTGGAAGGCCGGCTGGACAGGGGCTTGACGCCGGCTGGATGCCGGCTGGAGGCCGGCTGGGACGCCGGCTGGAGCCGACTGGATAGCCGGCTGGGACGCCGGCTGGATCACCGGACTGGACGCCGGCTGGATCACCGGACTGGACGCCGGCTGGATCACCGGACTGGACGCCGGCTGGATCACCGGTGACTGGATCGCCGGCTGGATCCACCGGACTGGACTGCCGGCTGGATCACCGGACTGGACGCCGGCTGGATCACCGGACTGGACGCCGGCTGGACGACCGGCCTGGACACGACTGGACAGACTGGACCGACTGGACACCACGGACGCCGGCTGCACCGGACTGGACGCCGGCGCACCGACTGGACGCTCCTCCGCTGCGCCTCTCCCTCCTTCTCGCACCACCGGATCCATAGCCACCTTAGGCGAACCTGGGGACCGGAGGAGTTCCGCGTGGAGGACGCCGCAGACGTCATCCCCGGATCACCTTCCCCCACTCGCACACGGCGCCCCAGAGGAACCGGGACCGTGGAGCTCAAGCCGAGGGTACGAGTCCCCCCGGGCAGCGGCAGCCAGGACGAGGCCCTCCGGAGGTCGACCGTGGGGCGAGGGCTCCGAGTGGAACCTCACCCTCGGGACCGTCCCGGTTGGCCACGAACCTCACCATGTCCGCGAACCCAAGGGGAGCCAGCAGCCTCTTCTCCGACGGGGCGAGGCGCTGAGTGAGGCAGCAGTTGAAGATCGCCTTCAACTCGCCTCGCCAAACCCAGACGCCCTCGCCACCGTCGAGAATGCCCCGGCGAACTCCCGGTTCCCGTAACTCCCCTGACGGAACCCCAGCAGCAAGTGGGCTTGGGCGGCCCGCGAGGAGACGCCGTGCCGTCCTTTCTGCCCGCTGGGTTCTGTGATGGCTCGTGCATTCTGTCACGACCAGAGCGTGGTGGAAGAGAGAACCCAAGCGCAGGCAGGCAGTGAAGGGGTTAACAAAAAGACTTTATTCAAAACACAACACAAAACACCCTCGATGGGGGAAAAACAAAACTAAGAGTTATAACTAAAACAAGAGACTTCCCACGAGGGGGCAAAATGAAAACAAGACAAATAAACTAAACACAAAGACACGACCAAACATCTTAAATCATACGAGGCACACAACTCACAAAACAGGACCAGGAACACGGGCAAGAGCACGACCACGATACAGGAACACACAGTACAGGCACCAAACACATACAATGCACGAGCACAAGACAAAGAAACAAGAGGGTATTTATAGGAAACACAAACGAGGGATAACGACATGGGGCAGGTGTGAGACATTAAATACTCAGGGAAAGATAACGAGGAAACAAGAGGGATGGGGCCAATGACAAGACACTGGAGAGAACGTATATTATTGTCAAACAATATGTTTCTCTCCACACATAACCAAAGGCTTTGTCATGGCTCTGCTACAGGACCAAGAAAAACATGACTAAGGAAGCAGAGCCATGACACACACACGCACGCACTCACATGTTGGGTTTCCATGTTTTATGGGGACATTCCATAGACGCAATGGTTTTTATACTGTACAAACTATATATCATATTCCCTACCCCTAACCCTAACAATTACACAAAACTGTCTGCTCTTTTAGATTTTCAAAAAAGTTAATTCTATATGATTTACAAGCTTGTTTCCTCATGGGGACCAAAAATGTCCCCACAAGGACAAGGATTTTGGATATTGCCATCTTTGTGGGGACATTTTGTCCCCATACCGTAGGGTTTACCCTTCCCACGCACAAACACACACACACAACATTCACAATAGTACCTGACATCTACAAAATGTCATCACTCTATTATGATATTCAAACATCATTTTTCATTTGCGTTCTGTCGGCACGTCAAGAGAATGTCTTTCAGTCAAAAGGTTTAAACTGTCATTTTTGCAAATGGCAACCTGTCAAATAACTTGATTTGTGCACATCATATTAGATAATTACACAGAGTACACCAGCTTAACCTGAAGCCCATCCTTTTGGTTTTTACGCTTACCTCAGTGATTTAAAGTGACAAAATACAAGATACATTTTCACATAAATTCTGTAGTTTTACTGTATAAAGAACCTTTGGGGCATGAAGTTACATCTTTACCTCAGTGCGACTCCATTTGTGGGCTTTTTTTGTGGGTTTGAAAATGCTTGTCAACACCGTGTGACAAACATAACTTCTCGACTCTTGTGTGAAGTACGCAAGTGTGCTTACTGGAAGGGTGTGATAGCGTTAAGGTCATCTGTGAATCAGTGAGTCACTCATATCAAATCATGTTTTCTTTTTCCAAGGGTAATGTTTCAACATTAAATATAACTTACAGATATTTTGGTTTAACATACTCATTAGCCCCAAAGGCGCAGAGCCCACTGATAAAAATGTAGTCAAATTTAGTCACGCTCTGCTTTATTTCAATCCCAGTCTTGCGTGTGAGGAAGTATAAAATCTATGGGGCATTTCCTCCATCTCTTCATTTCATATTTTTCATATTTTATATCTGATCTGATATGTTTTTCACCTCAAACAAAGCTCAAGACGATCCCACATGCAGCCCATGACAAAAGCTTTCTTTAATTAAATGAAAATAGGCGATTGGATGTGATCAGATATATATTATTTTCGTTTGTCAGTGTTATTAGTGTTATTAGGTCTTTTTTATCAGATGGGACTCATTCGGAAGACAAATTGCCTCTGGTAGCATCTTGTCCCATCCTACCTGATCACCAGGCGAACCAGGGACACCTTCTGAATGTTAACCAGGACGCTGATAATCCTGTGGAGGCTTATGCTATCATGTTTATGACTAACTGGCTACATGCTCACCGAGTCTTAATGGCTAATCCAATAGACTACATTTCTAGGTTCCTAAATCAGATTGACATCTTTTTCTTTATACACACTGACTGTTAACCCGGCAACATTCCACTCACATCACTAAAGGTCACAACCTCCCCCCATCACCTAACGTGAATTGAGAGGTGTGAGAGGAACGTGTGCAGAAAACCCGCTGATGACTTCTTTGGGTCCATGTGCCCTTGTGATCTTGTTTTCTAAAGCAGAAAAGCGATTGAGAGGAAGCGTTGTCAAAGAAAACAATCTACAAATTTGGATTGGAACGTTATTGGAGAACAGAAGTAAAACGAAAGTGAGATTGAATTAGATTTAGTATAAATCATGATTTTCTCTGAAGTAATACTGTGCAGTGGTGACACCAGTGGATAAAGGTTTACAGCTTCTTATAGTCTGAAGTGAGAATAAAAGTGGTGGAACTTTTAGATAGGGTTGTATTTGTTAAGTAAGGGATAATGTTGTTGTTATTGCAGAAATTAGCCCCGACAGTATGATCATGACCCGACGCAATAATAGCCGGCTGCTTGTACATTATCCCACTTATTACATGGCTACTTGAAAAAAAACTGGTATCTGGGAATAACGAACCTGTCGCGACTGGCCAATCAAATTCAAGCATTCCAACGAGCTGTGTAATAACATCAATAAACGCGTTAGCTAACGTGAACAATGAGCAATATATAAAAGTTGTATACTATAAATGTTAGTTAATTCATTTTAGTTCATGGTGCATTAACTTACCTTAACAGTTGAAACTTTTAATAATAAAAAAATTGTAAATTTTGAAATAAATTAAGACTGTAGGAGTAGTTTTTTGTTAGTTCATGTTAGCTAATCCATCGCTTTTGAGCTGGAGAAAGTTATTACATCTTTGATGAAAAATTATAAATATAAGAAAGAAAAAATGTAAACTTACGAAATGATTAATCTTAAATCTATGTACTGGAATGTACATAAATAACACAATGTAACAATTTATTTTTCAAGGTGTGTTTCGCTTTAATTTACTTGAGCTAAATATATGCTAAAACATTGAAGCTACATTGAAATAAATATTACCACAATAATTAGCACCAAAGAATTGTACAAGAACTTTAAAAAGGTTGTGTGAAATAACAATTTGTTACACTGTGTAATTATTTTGTTTCTACTTTCAGCTACTGTAGGGCATTGGCACTATATAATCTTTTACATTTCTACCAAAATTCATGCATACAGAGTCCTGTATGTTTTTCATTTTCTACTACACAAAATAATATCCGCCCACATTAAAAAAATATTTCAGTATACTTTTACTCATATACTATAGTAAAATACCTAGACCATAAAAACAGGGCATAATGTATAAATATGTTTTTTTTTTCTAGTTTTGTCTACTAAAATTTAAGTAAAAACTGTACTAGCACATTGCCTTCAGTAAAATAAAGTGCATTTTTCAAGTGGGTGTGTCATGTTTTGTTCAAGTTAACCCGACGTTTATTTTGATGGGCCGTTACTAAGACCTTGTCATAGTTTGACCGCAGTTTTTCTCAAATGAACAGTGAAATGTTTGTAAAGCTCTGGACTCTCAGAGCAGCTCTGGAGATGCAGTTCACGTGTCCACGGGCATCACGTGTGCAGTACACAAAACCGAGCCACAGTGCCGTGCGGAGAGCTTTGAAGGGGCAGGTGCTCAAGATTTTCTGATCGTGTTCCGGCCGGTCGCGATCACATTCCGGCCGGTCGCAAATGCATATATGGGTGGGGGGGATTTCCTCCTTCATCTGTTCATGAAAAGGGCACTTTGGGCATCAAAAAGGGTACTTTGAGCAAAGGGGCAGGGGCTCAAGCACCCTTCGCCCCCCTCTGCACGTGCCTGTCGAGCCACACACTCACTCAGAAACACACAGAACAATCAGGTTACATAACAGCAGCTGAATAATTGTTGACATTATTCATAGCAGAATTTTAATAGCTTTTCAGTGTACTTTCTAATTAAGAAATTCAAGATTCTGTGCCATTCCAATTTAGTTTTATGCTGCATTTTCTTCATCGCGAAATCATAGGGCTCTCCTGCTGTTCCTTTAAGACTTTGATATGTAGTTGATCTCTGTTAGGATTGGCTACCTTCTCTGTACCAGAATAATTCTTGTTGTTCATGAAGAAGTGTAAATACTGTGTGACAACACCAATTAATTCATGGGATTTCTGAGATCGTTGTATCTGTCTGTGTGTGTCAGTAAGAAAACACACACTTGCTCATCAGGATTCCTCCCCATGATTATTTCATCTCGTATAATCTCAGCCGTTGTCGTGAGCGATTTACAGCCCTGACGGGCAATTTAAACCGATCATCCTGTTTTTTTGTGTGTCAAATATACATAAATTCATGAGGGTTTAATAGGTTCCTTCACTTGACTACTCTCTAATTTATAGGCAAATTAAATAATTATGCGTATTAGGGTAACACATGAGTATATTATTTTGACTCATTTGTTCGAGGCGTTAAAGCCGTGGTTTGAAAATTCGGTAACTAATGAAGGTCGTATCTCAGTGTCTTCGTCTGTCCCACTTCAGAGGAAAATGTTGACATAAGATTCATGACGTTACTGCATATTTAACACAACAGTTCATATTGTCAGAGAAGATTTATTTTTAAATTCAGAATGTGATTTTAAAATCAAAATCAACACTATATACTTTGTAAATACCTGTTCCAGGTCTCGGTTTTAATTTTGCGCAAAACATATTCTTATTTATTAGATCTGTTAACAATTACCTGTTTGAAAATATATACATTTACGGTTCCTTTTTGTGCTTTTTTTACACAAAGGCATCACACCCAAATCCAAGTCTGGGAAATTTCCCCTCGACGTATCTGGAGCTGACGTTTAATGCCACCAAACACTTCTGTTTGACTCTTTTATAATAAGGACACAGATAGCAATTACTAACACATCTGCCCATCTTCATCTACCACTCATTCATCATCTCAGAGTCGGGGGCCGCGGCATTACAGGGAGGCAAATCGCCACAGTTTTCCTATGATTAGTCTCTGTCATTTACCGCTGAGAACCATCAGACCCCTTTTAAGGGCCCAGATGTTTCAGAACCTTTGGCTCCCGGTTCAGATAGAAACAGAGGGGTTTAGATTACATGAGGAGAGAGGATAATTGAGATGACTTCTTTTAAAAGTGCGGTTCATGCGGGAACCGTGTGTTACAGGGCCTGTAATTAATTGTGACAGCTTTGGATGGATTTTAAAGAGGATTGGGTTGAGTGCTTTTGGGGTAAATCCTTATCTTTCCTCGTTTCAACCTAGACAATATCTTGCTTTGATACGACACGTCCATAATCGAATAGTTTTTGCTATCTAATCTAATAGTTTCCTTAAAACTGCAATCTGTAGCTTTTGCTTCTTTATCGCCACCTTTGTTTAAAAAAAGGATGCATGGCAGTTGCAGTCAAAATACAGAACCTTTTAATTGTGCAAATTTCACAAACAACTTGTAACTACACAATGTAAACAATCCTCTTCCCCTATAACTGCAAAGTTTAGACTTCTTTAACAACTGAATAGCATGCGAAGGTAAATTGCATACATAATATTTAAGCAAATAAATAGAGAACAGGGCTCGAAATTAACTTTTTCCTTCGTAGCACTGGTGCTCCCAACTTCAAGAGTTAGGAGCACCCACCCGAAAATTAATACCATGGCCTGTCTGAATAGTTGAATACAAAATAGTAACAATTTTACCATTAAAACATGCATGTGATGTCTGCTGTGCTTTACATAGTCACAATGGCTTCATGATTTCCTGAAATCATATTTTTTAATCATAAAACAAAGACTTAAATTAGATATGTGAGAGGAAATCGATCGCATCACGCTGTCAATCCTCCTTCCTCTACTTACCCTTATTTCTCATCATAGCATACAGAGTAAAAACACATAATGTTATATGCTTATATTGAGCAGGTATGAGGGGAACACGATCGCTTTTTGAAGATGTTTGCTCGTGAGTGTATTTAATATAACGTAATGCGAACTTGCAATTGCTACACCTGTGTTACAGTCATCTGCTGTTCATTGCACAGTCCCATTGCGACGCGAACGAAATATGTAACGCATTTTTATATAAAAATTTTGATAAAGTAAAAACTTTTGATAAAGTAGTGCTGTGGTATAGAAAAACGCATTCTGTGTGAATGGCTGGTCACTGTAGCTCACAGCACGTACACACTGTGTGCAGTAATAGTGAACGCTCTGTACAGTAATGAAAAACCAAATAACCTCCAAACAACAGACATGGCTCCTCTTTTTGGCAGTTCTTCTGTGTCATCACGTTCCACAGCTTCAGTTTCGGAACTTTCAATGTCTATCCTATCCATCTTTGCCGTCACGCTTTAGTAAAGCATACAGCTGTGCCCTCACCACAGTGCAACAGTGAAAAGGGACCCCAATGAAACAGTGTTGCGCTGCGTTCTGCACGTTGTTTAAGTGACATACACCGGTAATGCGGTATATTAAAAATTCATATCGTAACAAAAATACACACCGGTATTCTGTATGAACCGGGATATCGCTCAGCACTACTTTAATTGAGTACCACAGAGATGACGTATTTTTGTAAGCCAAATCAGAAGTAAGCGCCGTGCTGGTTCCCTCGACTGAAAGCCTATGCATTTTCCTCATAGACTTTTGGAAGATCACAAAAAATAAGATCTGCGATTAACAAATGTTCATGATGTTTACAAGTTTTGTCTATCAAGATCATCTTCACAGATGAACACAACTATTTTTTAAGCCTAAACACAATTGGCAAAAAGTAAAAAGCTAACACAAGGCTATGAACAGACTACATTATGGTCACTCTATATCAACGTCACCACCACCAAGCTCCGTGAATTAATCCCCAACCATGTTTTTAGAGATTTGTGCCCATGTTGCAATATTTGTGAGATATACAGTATATGTGTGACGTCTAACGTCAATGCCAAAGGATGTAGCCGCTTTTAGCAACTTGTTAGCAACCGCCATTTTAAAGACACAATAAAGGTTTAAGAAATCCTGAGCAGGTTATAACTGGTATGTTTTATGTCATAAATTAAAACGTGAAAATATTTAGAGATATTTTAACCACAGACCTTATTTCGGTCGATTGACCAAAAACCCCTTCAAAAAACTTTAACGCGATGGAACCGGAAGTCCTCAAATGCTAACTTGCTTCCGGGGTTTGCATACGTCATCTCTGAGGTACTCAATAGCTGTGACACAATTGATTATTGGTGTTAATCGCCATATTGTATGTAATGTTGAGGGGGATCAAACATGACTAGTCAGTTAGTCTACAAAGAGACTTGATGTGTGCCTTTTCTTTGTAACTAATGATTCATTTTCCAGCTTGATAAGATGTTTGTCCTTGTGTGTGTGTTTAAGCGAGTCGTACATTTGTCACCGGCTTTCTGGTACACATCTAACCCCTTCAAAATAAATTTGCTGGTGTTTTGATTGCAATTACTGTATCTGTTCAAAAAACCTCAATTATTCTTGTACTGTATAATTTGATTGCACATTGTTATCTCACATTATAAAAAAAGAATTTCTTCTATTCATTTTTTTTATTTTCCAATTTTCAAAGTAGGAAAAACAAGCACAATCATAGCCGAATCTTAAAAAGCTTCTCAAATGCATTTATCTCTTGTCCTACATTAAAATATGAACACCCAATTCAAATAAAACCACAGAATCTGTCTTTCATGTCGTCGCCGGCTGGTCCTTTAATGCATTTAAAGCTCTCGGCTGGAGAGGACGGCAGCAGAACGCCTCGAACCGTTTGAGTACTGCTCTTCTGCCTCTTTTAACCCGATGTCAGCGTGCTCCATTTACAGTAATAACGCTCTCTACCGCTGTCCTGATGCTCCGCTGTGAGACCCACCGCAAAGCTTTTGGCTTCTCAACCCTCATTTAATCTGCAGAGGAGGAACATGAAGTGTTTTTTTGGGCCTTTTATGACACAGGCAATGCACTTTGCCACTATAATGGATGTGAATGAGGACTGTGAATGTCAAAATTCTTAGCTGTGTCAGGTGACATGTCGAGCACCAAATCTATATTTGGTATTTGGTAACGTGGCAAACTTGATGGAAATGACGAGTCCAAAGTTTTTTGTGACTAAGTGTGTGAACGCGCCACGGTTAAACATATATTGATGACTCGAGCTGCGTTTCGTCATTTATTTCATTCAAAAACGAATTCAAAAGCGAATTTGTTTGTGCTGAATATTTTGTTCAGATATTTGGAACTGGATTATAGATACAATTATGATAATACACGAATGAGCTGTTCTGTTTTGTCAGGTGATGGAGAATGAATGCGGCTGCTTGTTATGATGCTCGGTTTAGATGGATGTGATCTCTCTCTGTATTTAAGTGCAGTGTTCTTTTGTTTTGATGTACCTGTAAAATGCGATGAGAAGGTGGTAATTTGTCAGAAATGGAAAGCTGTACAAGGATTAGCTGCGCAAATGATTTTCGGTGGGAACTATGAGTAACGTAGAAGCAGGTGTATGTGGGTCAGAGAATTTCACCCTGTTTGTGTGTGTCAGTTTAAAGGACGCTTTCAAATTAATGCATTACAGAAATACCACAAATACTGAAAAACGTTGTGTATCTTAATATATCTATATTCTTTGGTATTATTATATTGACCAAAATGACATCAATAATCTGTAAACTCCTTTTAAAAAGTCTGTAGTTTGATCTTGGTTTGTTTACTGATGTGTCATGTGACTCGAACTTTAAGACTTTACTAAAAGAATCATTTTCTTCTCTTTATTTCTATGCTTGCTGGATCGAATCCTCATCAACGATCCATCCCCTGCCATCATAACCAGGTAAGAATCTGATGTCAGATCAGTAATACTGTAAATGTTGCCGACCATGCTGTTAAATACTCTACAATGAAAATGGGATGGATCGTGTGTTTAATCGGTTCAGTTGTGTTTATAAGGTGGTTTAGGGTGGCATTTCTGCAGCTCTCACATAATCTTACAAGTTTGAGATTTTTCAGTCTAATGCAAGTCTTGTGCGTAAGGCCTTTCATACCGTGCAGCACGGTATGCCAAATATGTTTATCCATCTCCATTGTAGATTATAAGAGCATGTGAGATATAATCTCCTATATTAAAACACTTAAAGGAACAGTTCACTCAAAAATACAAATTCTGACATCATTTACTCACCCTCGAGTTCTGTATAAATGTCTTTGTTCAACACAGAGAAAGATATTTGGAAGACAACTATAGGAAAAATGACATTGATAGTCAAAAGTGCCCCAGAACTGTTTGCTCTCCTACATTCTTCAAAATATCTTCTTTTGTTCTCAACAGAACAAAGAAATGTAAAAAGCAATTTTTCCTACTATGGTAGCAGGTTCTCCAAATTAGCATTTGTATTTTACTGAGTGTGACAAATATCTTGTTCATCTGCATGAACGTTTTGGGGTTTCAGATTAGTTTCTGCAGTAAAATAGATCCCCCCCTAGTGAACCGAACAAGAACCGCATAAAACATCAATCAGTGTTTGTTTGGAGCTGAGGGGGAGATGCTCGGTCACTGGATATTCCCAGGCAGATTATGCCATCAGATTTAATCTCAGGATTTGCACTATAACCGAATGCTTCGCTGTTGCGTGGGATTGTGGGAATGCGGGAATGCGTCCATTAGTTTTGTGTAGCATTTCTCACTCCTTGTACTCGTATCCTGCCCTCGGTTCTGTTTTTGTCACCATTGCGGCTTTTTTGCATTTTTATCTCATCAACCACCCCCTCACGCACAAACTCTCTCTCTCTCCCTCTCTCTCTCTCTCTCTCTCTGTTGTAGAGTGTAATAAAGCTGCTTGCGTCATCAGTTGAAAGCAAATATGTGTGTGCCAGTCTGCTTTCGTGACGGCAGCCACATCTTATACAGGTGTGAATTAATCGATTGCCTGACAGTTACGGCTTATTGATTGTGTAGTTCACAGTACTCAATGGTTGTCCTCACATCACAGTCAATGTGATGATCCAGAAGATCAAGAAGCCCCCGGCGAGGGTTCAGATCACGGCCTCTACAATTTGACCTTTGTTGGCTTCCATCATGTTAGATTCCGTCATGCAGCGTTGCGCAGAAACTTCTCAGTCCACACTTAAGTTATCCAGCAGTTCTTTATCCATTAATCCATTATTTCGGTGAGATTTGCAATTTGATCGACGTTCGGTGTTCTACCGATACACATCAGCCTACAGTACAAATGATTCAGGTTGAGCAGAACTCATAACGCGGTCAAGTGTATTGTAAAGTGAACAGAGATTGTGATATTTAGGTCTTGATTTTAAAATTAAAGCATTTAGATTTGTTTGTTTATTATGGGCTTGCTCTTGTTCGCTGTCTTTTTTCTTGTAATGTCTGGCAACACAAATAAGTAAACACTCGGACCTCTCTCCCTGAGATTTCTTGCGTTAAGATACGTCATTAACAACTGCTGTTCAGATCGGTTCTGTGCACATCTGCCGTGTACGTGGCCTTTATTTTGTGTGTAGTTAAAGTATGTCTTATCTGACTAAAATGAACTTGATTTAATTCGAAAATATTTTTTCTTACAACCAGCATTTGAAAAACTGTGCTCTGCCTCTCTTGCTCACTCCTTTTTTTAGATTTTAACACGAATATGTTTGCTAAACTATGAAAAAATAGAGAGAAAAGTTACATCGCTGAAGTAAAAAATATCGGGAAATTCTTCGTTTTTTTACGACATTACTGTATTACGATTTACAGATTTACTGTAGAATTTTCCAGCCAATAAAATTGGACCATATTTCTTTGCAGATCTACAGCAGGTTCTACATTAAGCATTTGTTCATTTAACAGTAATAATGCTGTGATACAGAACTCAGAAAATTTGTTGCAGAAAATACTGAAATTTGTTACAGAATACTATCAAATAAAGCTGTACAATGACAAAAAAAAGGAAAAAATCTGTATCATTAAACTAGTAGGGAATGGTGTTAGCAACTCCAAGCTCATAGGTTCAATTGCTTGGCAATGCTTTAGGGATGAAACATCAGCCAAATGCAGAATGCATGAATATTTGCACTCCGACATCCAGTCACAAAGCTTAAATGTTATGCCGCTTTGTATCGTTCCTGCATCTGTTACAAATGCATAATGTATCAGTCATTCATAAACATTCCCTCGTGTCATCATTCCTGCAGGCACCTGGAATGTGTTGCGCCAGCAAGACGCGAGCTGTAATTGTGCTCATGATTCGTTTGCCGCTTGTAAGACGGATTCACGGACATTACGATGATATACGAAAGCCCCGTGATCTCTCGCACGCGTTTGATTTACGATCGCCCCGAGTCTCTTAGCCCGACCGGTGTAGCTCATCAGCTTTGAAATTCATAAAGACGGTGAATCATAGACACATGCTGATCTGCTCAGCATCATAAAATGTTTGACTTGAGTTTTTGACGCCTGTTCGTTGTCTTTTGCCAAACTTCCATGCTTGGTTTTTGGTGAGCCGAGGCTGCTGTAATGCTGCAGGGATTATTGCGGTAATACTTTATGTAATGTATTTGGTTATGTAAGAAACGTAGGCAGGCTAAACCCCTCTTGTAATTTCTCCTTTGGGTGTGGAACTAGCAATAAGTTGGTTGTGAAATGTGTTTTGTAATTAATGAAACAACGTACGGTGATACCCCAACCCCCACATCCCCCCCCGCTGCATTCCGCCCACTGCTGTTGTTATTTTGGCACCTGTAAACAAACAAACAAATAAATGCATTTCATAGGCTGCGCACATGCACAAAGGCTACTAAATTAAACGGCTAATGGATATTTATTGATTCCTTTTTAATAACTGCTTTACAAGATTTAATATTTTTTTATGTAGCCTCTTATGAGTTAGGTCTTGTTCTCAATTTTTCAAACACTTTCATGTTGTCTGTTTGATTGTTAATCATTTTCATTTGCTTTTAAATTGTGCTCATGCCACAGACAAGCACCTACATCAGTAGAGTTCAACCTTTTTGATTGCAGAGCACCCCCATTGTCCACAACAATATTTGAAGCCCCCCTTACAATTTTTACCCAATGTAATATTTTTGGCATTAGAATGACTACACAGTTAGACTATTCATTGTATTTTTGCGGTAACTCACTGGCAGCGCTATTGCCAGTGACTTACTGTAAGTTCCCCTCTACAGTAGCTTAGCTGTATATGTACTTTACAGTAATATGACTTTACTGCAACTTCTTTTTACAGTATAATATCCATACTGTAATATCTTTGTACAGTATAATACTCTTACCACAATTTGGCTTCACAGTATAACAACCTTACAGTAATTTTACTTATACTTTATAACTTGCTAAATAGTATTGTAAAATGCATTCCTTAATAATAATTTTACAATTATTTGTATTTCATATTATTATACAATATGTGGCACTAGCAGTACAAAATCTCTATGATTAGTTCAAATTCAAAGTGACATAAGTCCACGTACAACAGTAATCTTTTTTTATTCAGTACATTATTATTAGTTACATCCATTAATAATGGCTTTTTTAACAATGTGATAAAGCAGTGCCTGTTGGCAACTGATAAAATCACAACAATAAAACAGTATCTCTCAGAATAATCAAACAATAAGTCAAACACTGTAAATACAGCCAATATTTTGGTTCAAAATCTATTATATATAACAAAACACACCAGAGTCTAGCACAAAGCTTACAAGATCCATTCTAGGCTTGTCTCTGTTCTGGTGCTGAACTGGCACTGGTAAATTGCTAGACACATGATCTGAAGAGAAACAAAAAGAAAATGTGTGAGAAATAGTCATGGATTTTCTCTCATTTAAACTGTCATTTAAACTCGTTTAAACCAAAAGCCAATGGATATATTCTTTATATGTATAATTTCCTAAAAAATAGCATATGCACTGAATTACTCACCCGCATTGTGCATGCTGATACTCCAGATTAACACATGACAAAGGCATACAGATGGATAGCTTCATAGAAGACCTAGCCCTGCTGACCATCCTGTAGGTTGCAGACATCAAAATACACCATGAAATAAAAAACGTCAGCTCATTTATGCCATTAAATAGAATATCACAACATACTCTCACAATATAGAATTTTTCATACCTAGCTTAATAACTTGTGGTCTGTGTTGTCACCTCAGACATCTTGGTGGATGTTGGCTGCAAACCCAAAACATAAAGCCTTTCAGATATTGCAAGTAATTTCTATTAAAGAGAAACAGAATAAATTAAATAAAGATTTGTACCTGTTCTTGAAGGCTATTTCATCAACAGAAGAATGGCAATGATGGCGACCTGGTAGTTGTACATTCCTCTGCTTTCACAGTACATTTGACAGAGCAGGGCTTTGATGTTAATATTTAATTGAAAATTGAACTAAGCAAAACTAAACGTATAAAGGACTTATTAACATTTCGCTAGGTATTTTACAGAAAAACGTTTTTTTAGCAGTTCTCACCTTCTGTCAGCCGCTCACTCCCTCCGGTGTCGCTCTCAGTCAGACGGACCAACGGTCGTGCTCATGCCAAGGTTGCAAGCTCTGCGGTTTTTACACTAAACGCACTTTCGCAGTCTAAATTCAAATTTGGCTACAGGCTTCACTTGACTACTTTTTTGAAGCTGCCAGTGTTTGTTTTACATTATTAGCCACCGCCGGCGGCTTTTTCTGCAGCTCAGAGCGTAAAAAGTTCAACTTTTCTGAAGAAAACACCCTACATCAAGCATCTTTTTTCACAGCTGACCAATGACAAGCGAGTAGCGAGACCTGTCGTTTCCATAACAACATGGGAGTAAGGTGATTGGTCGAGCAGGATCCTTCTCTAAAAAATAAAATGGCGGCTGAAGCGCTGCTTTGAACATATTTTTATATTAATTACAGTTTATTTTTCACCTTTAATAACTTTCGATTGCATTTCTAGCGAGAAATTAGTACTGTAGTTTTAAAATATGTGCTTGGTTTTTGCAAAGATCAAGTTCGCAAAGATCAAGATCTGTCTGTTTATAATTCAAATAGACTTCCGTTACTCTGCCTATATGAATCCTGTGTGCTGAGCTGCCTTCATGCACAAACGCTGCCAGCTTTTCTTTTTACTAAAAAAGCGCTCTTGTCAACTTTTTCTTGTCAAAAAAGACGTCAAGTGTGTTCATGGCCTTAGTTATCCTTTTCTGTTTCTTAAACAATTGCCAATTTAAAATGTTTCTATATGCTAAAGTTTAAGTGACCCATTTTTCATATCTTCACTGATAAAAGTCAGTCTTCAAATACAGTAACACTACTGCTATTGTGTCAACAGTAGAATACTGTAAATTCCCAAAATACAGTGTATCACTGTAAATTACAATATCACTTCATAAATATACCCACAATGCAATGCATATTACAGTAGTTAACAACAACAAAAGATTACAGTATTTTACTTGACATTTTGTGGTAACTAACTGTAAAAACTACAGCAAAGTCTAACAGTGTAGAAATATGTATATTCTGTATAAAAATAGTTTTCGTTAGCTTACTTGAAAGCTTTCTTTGTCTTATTATAGCTTTCCTGTAGCTCAGTGGTTAGCAACGCCAATGACATGGGTACCATCCCAGGGATTGCATATACTTGTATGAAACAAATGTATAGTATAATGCAATGTACGTCGCTTTGGATAAAAGCATCTGCCAAATGCATAAATGTAAATGTAAATAAATGTTATTTTAAGTCATTTTGAGGCATATTAAAGGGATAGTTCACCCAAATATCTAAAAGTTGTCATTTTTACTCATCCACATGTCATTCATACGCGCGTTCACAAGACCACCACGATGCATGTGCATCCAGGTTGTGCCCCAACGCATGCACCATGCAGCGTTCGAGAACGCAATAACGAAGCATCTTGGTGCTCTCTTGGCGCATTTGTGAGGGCAGATGTGTGCGCCATGCGTTGTTCGGCACACAACCTGGATACGCAAGCATTGGGGTGCTCTCATGTGAGTCTCGGAGACTCACAGTGAATATGTTGATTAAAGTCATTATTTTGGTTTCTTTTGCGCATATAAAGTTTTCTTGTTGCTTCATAAAAATTCAATTGAACCACTGTGATCAGATGGACAATTTTAACGATGTACTTTTCTGGACCTTGACAGAGAGAATTACCATGATGTCTATGAGGAGGCCTGGAAAGCTTGCGGATGTCATGAGCAACGAAAATTCTGCCATCATTTAAGGCAGCGGCTATTTGCACTAAGTGTAAATAGCGAAAGATGCTATTTACACTAAGTTTAAATAGCAGTAGGTTCTGTTTACTCTTAAGTGAAAATAGCAGCGTTTCTTAGGGATATGCTATTAACACTAACCGAAAATAGCTGTATTTTCTTTGGATTAAGTAGAAATAGTAGTTAGATGCTATTTACTTATAAATAGTGTCAGATAGCGTTACTATTTGCACCTCAGTATTGTTGTGCATTAAACATTGTGCAATAATAACAGAGTGTAAATCATTATATTTTTGAAAATGATTAAAATTATGGCAACATATTGAGATATTAAAGCCCTACACCAACCCCTAACCTTACCCTAAACCAAAACTTTATGAATAAAAAAGAATTTTAAGTCTTAAATCAATTTTATTGAAAACAAATGCCTTTCTGTAAGGTAATAGAAAAAGGTTAAAGAGCACATTTTGCATGAGGTGGATTAGAACCCCGATCTCCCATACCAAGCTATACAGACTTTACACCTTACACCATTTGAGTCACTGTTTGAAATGGCGTCGTTCTTACACTTTCTCTATTCCAATCACATATGTGGGCGGAGCTAGGGCAAATAGTCTCTGCCAACAAGGGGGGCTATTTGTACTCCGTGTAAATAGACACTCCGATCATTTTAATCACGCTCTTGTCATTCCACGCATGTGCTTCTGAAGAACACAAAAGAAGATATTTTGAAGAATGTTGGTAGCCAAACACCATTGACCCCCATTGATCTCCATTGTATGGACACAAAACCACTGTGACATTTCTAAAAATGTTTTACAGAAGAAAGTCATATACAGTACAGGTTTTGGACAACATGAGGGTACATATATTGACATATTTTTTTGGGGGGGAACTTGGAGATCCTCTAGTGGTCCCCGGCCCCCTGGTTGAGGAACAATGAAATACAGCACAAAAACATAATGTGGTCACTTCACTGTAGAGACAAAGTTCACTTTAAGCACAGAATCATTCTCAAGATTGTTGAGTTAGTCACACGCCTTCGGGTGAGATTCTGCTAAAATGTGAAATCATTTATTTCAGTGAAGTCATCTTGCCACCCTTCCTACAAGCTGGATTTATAAAACATTTCTCAGGCAAAGTTTCTCTGTAATGAAGATCTAATTGCGGTTGCTTTTGGACATCCTAGAACATCTGATTCTGGGCAAATTCGTGTTTTTTCCACTTTTCTCCTCCTGATATAACTCGCAGTGTTCTGGAATGCTTTAAAAATCAGCATAATGGTGTGCTGGAGCTATGTGGATGTTATAATTCACATCATGTAATTGTTCCTCAGGCCCCGTGCATTTTGACAGGCAAACATCAGTTTAAAAGGCCCCTAAAGTGGTGTAGAACAGATGTCTGTTTATCCCCAGCGGGAAAAAACGAGGGGAATCTTTCTCATTCACTCTCTTTCTTACCCATAAACTCCTCATCATCTGCCTTGCTAAAGCAAACCACGTAAAATACCAGAATATTGTAGATTGTTTTCAAAATTGACCTTGGCCAGATGTAATGTCTCAAGCGACACTACATTTTGCATAGATGACTGTATTCTCTAGAGAGCTTTGTGTAGTTTTTGGTTTGGATGAAGACTAATGCTATTCCCAACACCTCCCAGCAACCCTTGACCTTGTTGTTTGGAATGACCTTGAATAGAGATGTGACATGATTGTCGCATTTGAGAGTAAATAAGAACAGTATAAGAACAAAATAAGAACAATAATGAATGATACATTTAAGAAAATTGCAGAGTCCACACTACAACTCTAAAAACAATGATAGGTGGTCGACTGATATGTTTTTTTTTATTTTTTTGCCGATGTGATGTGCCGATGCAATGTAGCCGATATGAGGCCAATATAACACAAGTGTAATTTTAGTAGATGAGAAACATACAGATTAATGAGACTAATTGAACATTTATTGCACATAAATGTGCTTAGTTAGCGCCGTGTAGCTTAACAAACTTAAACACATAAAAGAGAAACTCCAGTTTGATATTTCGTAAATTGTGGACAGCTAAATAAGGCAGATATTGATTAAAATGCAAACATTGTTTTATAATAATAAAAAATAATATACATCTCATTCACCTCAGACAACCCAGCATTTACTTTAGGGGATCATACGCTGCGATATATATCGGTCTATTACCAGTAACATTACAGAGAATCGGTATCGTTGTGAGTGATTTTTTTAAACTGCTGAACGATAAAACGTTGACATCCAATCAAAATCCATTTGAATTTAAAGGGCACAACATTGGTGAGGACGCTAAATGCAGTTATTTGTATGGTTAGCTTCATAGTTATCGCTGTTGGTGTGACAGAACATTTCATTTATTATTTAACCATGACATATCTTTCACAGTGTTCCACTACATTCCCGCCTGCTCTCTTTTGGGATTAAACACATACACATTTTCTCCCATTCCCATGATTTGTTTTCACGCTTAACATACCGGCAGAAGAAGAGGCTAATGGGAATGTACAGGTCGGTTCATTAGCATGCAGTAGACGCTGAGGTAATGAAGCAGCTGCAGTGTCTGCATAGATTGAGGCGGTGGGGCCGTATTAAAATGAAGAGGCCCACGTCAAGGGGCCCAACAGTAACTACAACAGTAATTACTTGCACCCGTCCTGTCCCTCTGTCCTTCCTCGACTCTAGCAACCGAGATATGTTGACAATCTGATGGCGATAAACAACCAGGCAGGAAAATGGCAGTCGTTCTTATTTTTCACAACCGTTCTGACAGCTTTGACACTCCTGAGTGTCATTCTTACCACACCGGCATATTTATCAATTATGTATCGCAAGTTGTCAGTCTATATACCGTACCGTCTCATATAGTATTCATTTAGCAGCTGATTTAAGACGATTTTTGTCACTTGCTGTGTATTTATTTATGCCTCTCGCATGGATGAGTGTTAAGTAATACCAAAGGAGCGGTGGAATGTAAATCGCTGGCTGAAATTGACTTGTTGTATGAAATATTGATTTTAGCGTGCATCCATCCATCTAGCCATCTGTCTGCTGGTGGATTCCTCTGTCTGTCCCTGCAAACCATCCATGTTCTTCCTTTGGGAATATCGTCTGTCTGATCACTGTCCTAATGTGACTTCTGGACCATAAACCAAATTCTTCTAAAATGATTAGTAACTTATGCCGTGCATTTGGTTTTTCCAGGGATCGTTCACCCCAAAATGAAAATTCTCTTCTCATTTACTCACCTGTATGACTTTCGTTCTTCTGCATAACACAAACGAAGATATTTTGAAAACTGTTGGTAAGCAAACAACATTGAACCCCATTGACTTCTATTGTATGAGCCCACCACCACATTTCTCCAAATATCTTCTTTTGTAATCTACTGAAGCAAAAATTTTCATTTTTGGGCGAGTTATTACCTTAAGAGAGTTCTGACTGCATCACATCGTGTTTCTCTGGTCCATCTGGCAAATGCATAAACGATAAATAAGAGAAATATCTTTTTTAAGCACCTCTTTTAAAGCTCTAGTTTTTTATGGTTTTACTTTAACCAATGCAAACAAAGTCCACATTGGACGATTCTTGGTTTCAGATAAAGCGTTGGACCAAAGGGATTTTTCGCTACAGAAACGATATTGACTGAATAATTTAGTTAAGGACACAGTCTTATCTTCACCTGAAGAACTCCCGCTGCATTAATTATGCCGGTTAACCGCACTGCTTGGGAACAAAGTGGTCAACAGATGACCTTCAAAATATGCCCCTTAAGAAGGTGCGGCATGCACCTCTAAACGAGGGTCTGGTCAGCGGGCAGCGAGGTGGGCCGGCACCTCCTACCGCGCTGTCTGTTTTGAACATGTCCGACCACTCAGAGGTAGAAGGGATTTTTGACATGTGCTCTTTCCGCACGGCAGGAGGTTATCTCGGCGCGCAGACCCGACCCAATTAAAGCCACGCTAATGCAAATGCATGCGCACACCCTTGCACCCTTCCACTCCGGTCTCAGCCTTTTGTGCCTCAAACTCGATACTTTCTTCATTTGGCGACGTACGTTCATGACCTTCAACGATATCAGATAGATCGCCTTGCCAATAAAAAAAGTTCTTTGCGTGACTTTGCCCTCATGTCGAGTTTGGATCGCGTTGACTATTCCAAGCACCCCCAACACCTTTTAATTAAACTTTCCGTTAATTCACTTCACAAAGATTCTGATGTTGGTAAGAAACCAATATCCATCCCCTCGTGGCCCTCAGAAATGAGTTTTCAATTAAAGCGGGCTGTTTGACTTTCTGACTTCTCTTCGTTCTGAGGAAGTCATCAAATTCTAAAGGTGGCTGTTGGGAGGCTGCATCATCCCATAAGCCCTCATGATGGTGGTAAATAACTCATACAGAACAATGGAACCAAAAACACCATTAATGGAACAAATGAATTCGAAGAATAGAGGAGGAAGTTCAGGGCGCTTGATTAATTTCACTGTGCCATATGTGCACGCTGATATCCGCGATCTGTTGAGCAATGGGATTGAGTTTTCCTTGCTTAGCCATTCCAACCTTCAGGGGCTTGGCAACAATGATCAGTATATATCGACTTGTTATTCAAATTTAGGTCGACCTCATGAATTGTAATGGAATTTGGGCTTGTAATTGCTATGTTTTTATGTGGTGAACATTCATGAATGTCTAATGTGTAGAAAAGGTCTGGAGGGCATGAAAACAAAGTAAGGAAATTAAGAACCAGAACTTTTTGAAACATTTTCAGTGAAGTTGACAGAAACTTGGTTTTGGTTTCCTACAACCGCAATAACATCTTAATGGAGCTCATTGAGAATTCACTCAGGATGAGCTTAGATGGGTTGTTTCCACACTATTTGGCACAAAAACGTGTCACGCTCTTACTAGTTTCATTTATGTACTGATTTAACGAGCAGTTGATATACTATTCTGTAAATGCACGACTGGAGAATTTTGTTCATTTTTGTTAACACCATGAACAAAAGTCCCTTATGAAAACTAAAGGTTTTACTATAGTAACCAAATACAGGATTTCGTAGAGAATTTTTGTGATTTCTGTGGCCAAAAATGCTTGATTTTGCAGAGGCTTTATTCAAATTTTGCTATAAAAATTGCGGGGGTTTTACTACTATTTGAATTGGCAAGCAGGGTTCTTCATTATTAATTTCCTATGATTAAAATGCATGCAGCAGTTTCATACTGATGGTTTGGAAACCTTGGCCGCTTTAAGTCGCCAAGGCCCGCCCAAGATGCCATTTTGACTGACAGGTCAAGCAACCAACCACGTTTCGTTAAATGCCGCTTCATGTGGATATGTCCCTGCAATAACAGACCGGTGTGCTTATAGAAACGTTTCAAAAGTTTACAACAACATTTATGAGTTTATGCCATGAACCTCGCATACCTTTATGAAATCAGCATTTAGTTGATTGTGCTGAATGTTCATTGTCATCTTAAACATGACAATCTTTCTTCATAGATCAGATGGCTTTGTGTTGTTTTCAGGCGTATTGTTTAAGAACGTGAAACACACATCGGTGAGGCTGACTTGACTCAAAGCCACTAGATGGAAAGCCTGCAACCTTTAGCCAAAAAAGTGTAACGGCTAATGCTAACGCATTGACTTCAGCGGAACGCAGGATAGGAGACCACAGGCTAGTTTTTAGACAATCTTGAAATTTTTTAAGTTGCTGCAGATTTTGCGTAGTTTGTTTGATTATGCATTAAATTGTTAGCATTTAATAGCACCAGGCTTATTGTACGAAAGTAGTTTGTATTAGGCTATATACATTCTGGTCTACGTAACTTATAGTTAGACCGAAAGTCAATTGTGTAAAATAATATGTGTGCATGAGGCAAAATTATTGCATTATAAGCAATGCTTGAGAGAATATAATATTTAGTTAAATATTTAGTTTAAAACATTTAGACCCATTAAAAACACTGCCAGGGGTCACAGTTATACTATAAATAAAATACATACAAGTAGACACAGACAATAGACATTAAATAGACATAAAAATACTTTTATTTAGTGACCTGAGACATTGCAAAATTCAGAAATTCTATCTCATGGCAAAATGTTAGTGTTGAGTCAGAAATGAGGTGTTTAATAGGAACCGAGATGACAAGTAGATAAAAAGATTGGTACATGAGAAATGAGTAGAAGAGAGAGAAAGCATAAGATTATCAAAACAGATGATCAATAAGACCCACATATATTAAAATGAGATATAAAATAATGCACCCAAAAAACTGAAAATCTTGTCATAATTTACTCATTTTCTCAGCGTGTCATTCCAAACCGAATTACTTATTTTTTTCTTCAGAACACAAAATGAGACAATATCCAGTTGTGCTGAGTACCCATTATGACATATTTTGTTTATGAATTAAACATCATTGTCTTCCCAAGACTATGCTTTATAGTAATTCTTTGCACTGAAATGAAAAATTCTGGGTCGAAACCAAAAATTCAGGATGCATGTGGCCGAAACCAAACCGAAACCATAACAATTCTAAAAATATTTAATTAGAATTTAATTTCAAGAGTTTATTGAATGTGAATGCAAAAATCATTAACCCCTTAGCTGTTGGTCCCCTTTTTCGAGGGTGGGGCTAAAAAGGGATTTCAACTTTAAATCAGTGTAACTCTGGAATGCTTTTGTCTAGATACCTCATCTTGGTCTTGTTTTAAAGAAGAGATTATATACTTTATTGTAAAAGTGTCTGGAGTTGAAAAATAGTTATAGCAGTTTAATTGTACATTAATAATAATAAAATAATCAATAAACATTGTTTTATTTTAATAAAAAATCTAAAAAAAAAACTTTCTCGTCAAAAAACCCCAGAAAATTAAAGACATACTTCTAAACAAGTTTTGTTTCAAATTTCAAGCTGATATCACAAAAAATGTGGTTTCTGGGATAATTTGAATCGTTACACCAACAACTGCCACTAGGTGTCATATAGGCTCCAATGGTTTACTGCATACAAAATACAAATGAATAAATGTCATCATTATATATAAGAAGGACATTCTTGGAGCTTTCCATTGAAATAGAAGTTTTTTAATTTATTTTTAAATTTACAATAAAATATGATTATGAATAGGTAATATTATAATGGTACCAAATGGGCCCAGTGACATTTGAGAAAATTGCTTTTACTAAGTGATTTCTATTGCAAAACAGTTCTGAAATATAAAATCTACATTCTTAGAGCTTTCCAATGATATGTAGTTTGTCAGGATTCAAATGGAATTATATTGCATAACTTCAGTGTTCCACTGGAGCGGTGACATTTAGCAGCATTTAATAGTTTTTATGCTCACTCTTGTCATAAATGAATAAATTACTACTCCTACATAATTTCTTTTTGTAAAACACTGGTCAAATATGTATTCTAGAGTCTTAGACCTTTCCAGAGTCGGCGCCAGAGCAGATCTACTGGAGGGGCATTGGGTCATCGGCGGGGGGGCACTGCCGTTTGAGAAATATTTTGACGCAGTGGCGACATCATAGTTAAGTCCAACACAGCAGAAATGCTATAAAAAACGAAACACGTTTTTTTAAAATTATTAATTATTATTTGCTAATTTCGTTTATTCTTGTTGTTGTTAATTTCCATATCATGTCACTTAGTCGAGACTATGTGGTAGCCCTATGCACATAGTTTACTCAGTCACACACACGAAGACGATAATAAAAGGCAGAAAGGGGTGGGGTAAAGTTATGCCCTCTCTCTACTCCAGCACAGTCACACACAGCGGAGGGCTGTAGTGGAGGCTAAACGCAAATAAATGCAGTTTACCCATCTCTGACATGTGTTACCTTTTTGTTAATCCGCCTCTCCGATCGCGGATAATGTTAGCTGTAACAGTTTGCTCTGGTCCATTTCTCACAATGATGAGCCGACAAAGTCATTACGAAGCACGTTGTTTAATCTCGTCAGCGAAAGCTCCATCCATCACTATACCATTTGACAATCACTTGAACTCTCGGGTGGTTTCACGAACTTATAAAGAAAACAACTAAACCTCTAAAGCAGCTTACTCTCCTTTTCTCCGTCTGCTACTTTTCTCTCACATACGTGAATACCCCGCACCCGCACTACTTTTCCCATCATTCATTACGGCCAGGACTACAAACCCCATGCTTCTTAAAAGGACAATGCCCATATTCCCGCAACACATGTCAGAAATAGTGTATCCACCTCTCCAAATTATGCGTTTTCCCCGTTCATTTCATTTTATTTCATTTAAGTTAAAGTTTGCACATTTAATATTAAAAGAATAACTAAAAGGGATATTTTTTGGGCCACGCCATGGCCTGTGGAAGGAGGGGCATCAATGACCGCTAGGGGGGCATGGCCCTCGAATGCCCCACCATAGCGCCGGCGCTGGACCTTTCCAATGATATATAGTTTGTCATGATTAGATAAGATTTTAGTTGTGAAATATTGAAGTAAACCTAGGTGTTCCAATAGTGGAACGGCGACATTAAAATACAAAAAAAGACCAATCATTAAAATAATCCCATAGTCTTAATAAAGAGTGTTATTGTAAGTAACACACCAAAACTGGTCATAAAATATGTTTAAACAATACTAAATATATTATAATAAAAATAAATTGTGCTTATTTAAAAAAATGAATTTAGCAGCTTTTGCAAAAACAAACATTGTCATTGAGCCATGCAATAATCTTTAAAAAAACAACAGGCAAAAATGTTTGGCAACCAAAATTGTAGTGTATCTATAGTCATTTTTCGATGACTAACGATATACTCCAGTCTGCATTAGTCTAAAATCAATGCAATTCACATCCTTTTGTGACTCGTGAAAAATGTCTAATAGCAATTTGTACCTTATCCTGTCTTGTAAAACAACGTACTAAAAGACCTCATATCTATATTTTCTAAACTCTGAAACTCTGTATTAGTCTTTCAGGGTGTGTAGGGCTGTTCGCCCGCCGCGGTGCGCCACATATGTTTAACCTAGGGTAAATGAGGCTGTGAGAGACTCAAGCTGCAGGGCATCATAATCCCAGCCCATCGATCCAGCCAAGACCCAAGACTGGCTTGCTCCTCTGATGTCTTCATCTCCAGCAGAGATGCAGGCTGTAGCATGGGTGAAGCAGGGAAAGTGATATGAAGATGTAGATAAATAAGTATCCAACTGGATTTTACAACGTTCACTCCTGTGCTCAGTGGGTGTGCGGATCTGCCACTTCAAAAGGCCTCCTCTCTCTTATCATTCATATTCCCGTGGAAATACTGTAGACTGTGGTTGTGTTTTATGCACATATAAACAAGTAGAGTATATGCTTATCTCGTACCCCAAGGGATCAGCGAGGTGCAAATAACATCTCACAGCTTCTTCCATACTAGAGGATATAGAGAAGAGTCCTTTCTAACCCCCAGCGGCAGTGCTCTCTCTCTCTCTCTCCAGACCGAAGCGTGGAGCTCCACTGCAGTGGATGTGCTCTGTGACGGCTTCAAAAGCAGTAGATGTGCTTTGAGTCTGGGAGTTGATATTTTGTGATTCACTGGCCAAAAAAGGAGAAAATACACGAAAATTTTAAATGTGTTTGACTGCAGTGATTATCAAGAATCTTTGCCCAGAGTAAATCTTATATTGTGACTGTCCTATATGCCGTTTATGATATTTGTTTTGATTTTTTGATGTGGATATTAGAAGATGTGGTTATCAGTAGGGTCTCCCACACGCTCAAAAAAACGATTCAAAGCCGTCTTTCATAAGAAACATTAAAATTATGTTGACTATTTAAAAAATTTTTATAGCAATACATGAAATTTTTTTTTATTCTGACATAAAATGAATAAATAGTGTCATCTTTGAGATTCATTCTAGTATGACCAACTCAAATTAATTTGGTTTTGGAGGCGCAGTTTGCGCATGAGCAAAATACACTCAAGGAACGAACTCGAATGTGTGGCCGCCATTTTCTGCTGTGGGATGAGCGCTCTGAAACGAGGAGTTACGACGGATTCTCTTGCTGTTTAATTCGTTATTGGTAAGTATACGATTTTTTGACTACTAAATACTGTCTATGTCGTAATTTTGAGTGAAATATACAACAGCGTTGAAAGATGGAAAGCCGCACGGACGGTGGCGGACATGTGAATAATAGAGTACAAAACGGCGTTTTTAAAGCATGTCACTGTTATCGATTGTTTGGATATACAAACCCGATTCCAAAAAAGTTGGGACGCTGTACAAATTGTGAATAAAAACAGAATGCAATAATGTGGAAGTTTCAAATTTCAATATTTTATTCAGAATACAACATAGATGACATATCAAATGTTTAAACTGAGAGAATGTATCATTTTAAGGGAAAAATAAGTTGATTTTAAATTTCATGGCATCAACACATCTCAAAAAAGTTGGGACAAGGCCATGTTTACCACTGTGTGGCATCCCCTCTTCTTTTTATAACAGTCTGCAAACGTCTGGGGACTGAGGAGACAAGTTGCTCAAGTTTAGGAATAGGAATGTTGTCCCATTCTTGTCTAATACAGGCTTCTAGTTGCTCGACTGTCTTAGGTCTTCTTTGTCGCATCTTCCTCTTTATGATGCGCCAAATGTTTTCTATGGGTGAAAGATCTGGACTGCAGGCTGGCCATTTCAGTACCCGGATCCTTCTTCTACGCAGCCATGATGTTGTAATTGATGCAGTATGTGGTCTGGCATTGTCATGTTGGAAAATGCAAGGTCTTCCCTGAAAGAGACGACGTCTGGATGGGAGCATATGTTGTTCTAGAACTTGGATATACCTTTCAGCATTGATGGTGCCTTTCCAGATGTGTAAGCTGCCCATGCCACACGCACTCATGCAACCCCATACCATCAGAGATGCAGGCTTCTGAACTGAGCGCTGATAACAACTTGGGTTGTCCTTGTCCTCTTTAGTCCGGATGACATGGCGTCCCAGTTTTCCAAAAAGAACTTCAAATTTTGATTCGTCTGACCACAGAACAGTTTTCCACTTTGCCACAGTCCATTTTAAATGAGCCTTGGCCCAGAGAAAACGCCTGCGCTTCTGGATCATGTTTAGATATGGCTTCTTTTTTGACCTATAGAGTTTTAGCCGGCAACGGCGAATGGCACGGTGGATTGTGTTCACCGACAATGTTTTCTGGAAGTATTCCTGAGCCCATGTTGTGATTTCCATTACAGTAGCATTCCTGTATGTGATGCAGTGCCGTCTAAGGGCCCGAAGATCACGGGCATCCAGTATGGTTTTCCGGCCTTGACCCTTACGCACAGAGATTGTTCCAGATTCTCTGAATCTTTGGATGATATTATGCACTGTAGATGATGATAACTTCAAACTCTTTGCAATTTTTCTCTGAGAAACTCCTTTCTGATATTGCTCCACTATTTTTCGCCGCAGCATTGGGGGAATTGGTGATCCTCTGCCCATCTTGACTTCTGAGAGACACTGCCACTCTGAGAGGCTCTTTTTATACCCAATCATGTTGCCAATTGACCTAATAAGTTGCAAATTGGTCCTCCAGCTGTTCCTTATATGTACATTTAACTTTTCCGGCCTCTTATTGCTACCTGTCCCAACTTTTTTGGAATGTGTAGCTCTCATGAAATCCAAAATGAGCCAATATTTGGCATGACATTTCAAAATGTCTCACTTTCAACATTTGATATGTTATCTATATTCTATTGTGAATAAAATATAAGTTTATGAGATTCGTAAATTATTGCATTCCTTTTTTATTCACAATTTGTACAGTGTCCCAACTTTTTTGGAATCGGGTTTGTATAAACATGAACACGGATGTAATGTTCTGTGTTTTGTCTAGGCCTCAGCCATTGAGGATGCAGAAAGTGTCATTGCAAGCACAGTCATGGGGATTTTCACAATCCGAGGAGAAGGTTCTACAAAACCAGATGATGTAGGAATTGTGATCGAGGGCATCAAGGTTTTGAGTAACCTAGACTGTGTGATTTTTGTATTCATCATGCTGTACAGTGTAATTTATGCTCTTGACCAAAGCTTTCCTGACAACCTCAAGAACACATTTTTAGGAGTTTATCCAGAAAATCATAATGAAGTTGGATGGACATAAGATGACCACAAAGATTCAGTAGCTTAAAATTAAGCTGTTTGCATGACATGCTCATTTTTTGGGACATTTGCATGAATTGAGGATTGATGAGGATTTCTATATCAATGTAAAACACCTGTTGCATCAAATAGCCAAGGGAGGATTTTATGTGCATCTATGTTATTTTTTGATGTTTTTCATATATCTGACTTTAAGTACTTTACATGCTGATACACTAAAGTAACGACAATACAGGTATTTCTAGTTGGTTATTCTAGTCTAGGAAGTCGTTAGGCTTCAGAAATGTTAATTGTATTGTTGATGTGTACTTTTATACTGTCACAGATAGTTTAAATAATTCTCTCTGTAGTGGAAAAATAAAAAAGATTTCTACACAATTTCCAGTGTTTTATTTTGAGTTTGGCAAGCATAAAGATCACAAATAAACATACATTTAATTTGACAACCGTATTTATTAAAATTGAGTTGGACCAACTCAATTAAATTTTATAGAACGAGTCTGTTTTTTATGAGTAGGACCAACACTTATTTATTGGATGGAAATCCTGCCCTCAATTAAATTGAGTTCAACCAATGAATTGTTTTTTTGAGTGAAGAATAACCTGAATATTAATTTGTGTTTTATATTTACAAATTTGGGTAACACATATTTTTACCAGAGGTCTCGGACTGTTTTTATTACCTCTACTCTTTCTATAAGTGGAAAAAAGTCTTAGCTACAGTTATTTGGAAATGATCATGAAGTCCAAGTTAAAGGAGCTGTATGTAATAATTTTACTGTATTAAATCAAAACAATACCTTAATAAGTTCGTAGGCATTTAGGAAACATGCTAAGTTCATGTATTGGTTTGTCCAAAAAACAATTCTATAGCCAGTTATGTCTGTTTTTGTTTTGGTCCGTGTGACCCCGCCCACTGACGATTTATCCACTAGTGTATTTCGACAGCTCGGTTGCCAGTTGGCGACAGTCGAAGCATATTGCAGCAAAGAAATGATCTGGGTCAGAGCAGATTCCAGCCTTTCCGGGATTACTTTGCAACTTAGAAAGAAATACTATATTTGATAACTTACGAGGAGTAATATACAATTTTACTATACTTATACTTATTTATACAAGATAGCAATATGGCCCGTAAATGCGACCTCCGGAGGACGCAACCTCTGAAACGAGCTGCTGATTGAGGTATATTTGAGAACAACAAAACCACTGCAAATGTATAAATTAGCAAATAAACGTACAGTGTAAGAGTTGCTTTCCATTACACTCCTGTAAGTGTCTGGCGACTCCTGTGAGCGTCGAGTCTGAGGAGGAGGAGGAGTGGGAGGAAAAACTCTCACCAATATTTTGAATTTGGACTGCGATACCAAGCTCAACCGCTAGGTGTCAATGTTACGAACGGCTCGTTTAACTTGGCAATACATCACTTTTTTCTTGAAGTCCCAGTGAAATGGGATTTTTTTTAATGGAATATTGCAGTGTTTATTGTAAAAACCTGATCAGTGTGGATCATTCTCTTTTTAAAACTGATTTGCCTTTAAAATCTTTAATAAAAATCTGAAAATGCACTTCCGCCCTCTAGTGGTTATCCATCTCCGATGACGTAAATTATACGGCTTGGGCAGGGCATCTGTTAACTCCTCCCCTTTAACTGTCAGTCTTCTGCTAGTTTCGTTTCAAAATGCAAGGCCTGTTTGTATACATCCAATCAAATCGCAATGAAAAACACAAGAGACGTCCACTATTTTTCTCATTCGATATTCCGTTTCACTTGAAAATGCGTCAAATTACTTAAAAACGGTCACAACATCAAGTTCAGAGGAACTTTAAAATTTAACAAAAATAAAAATCAGTGTTGAAAACATTCTTCTTACCTTACCCTGATTTAGAACGATAAGCTTATAATTATGATTTATAATTTTAGCTCTTGATTTCATCAGCAACATCAGTTTGACTTCTATATAAATCTATATAAAAGATATAGGGTCATTTTTATCAATTAAACAGAGATGGCAAAAGAGAGCCAAAAGTTACATATTGCAACTTTAACAACTAAAGAAATTATCTCTTGCGTGCTGAAAACTCAAACCCCGCACATTATAAACTCTCTCTTGCGCGAGGAAAATCCTAAACCGCGTGCATCGCAAGCATGTAGAAATGCGCAATGCACGTCTGTAATATTGATTTGCAACATATAATGGCAAACAGCCAACTATCTTCTAGGGAATCAGCTATCGCCGATAGGTCTGGGGATCGTCGATACATGATAGTATCGTCAATTGGAACAACCCTACGTGAAAATAAGTAAAATTCTGTGAAATTGCTGTATTTTTACAGGGTACTTTTGACCATTTTTAAAATAAGAAATAAATGAAAGTTTAAAATAATGCCCACTTAACATTAGACTGAAGATTCCGGTCTTATCGGAGGCCTTAAACATCTCTTTTGATGCTAACGATACTTTCAGTATGGCAGCTTGTCTGTAATCGCAGACTGAGGGTTGTTGCGTAACGTTACATCATTAATGGCGAGATAAACGGATAAATAATAGAAGAGATGCAGCATGTGCGAACCACGGTGGTCGACAGCATTACACAACCGCACGCTAATCTGTTCTGCAGCTACTGTAACATCTGCTGTCGGCTTGGACCGGGGAGTCTCCGATCACACCCGCAAACATACACATGGGTGTGTCCAGCGTGTGTTTGCACATGTGGAGAGGTTTAAGTGCATTTTTGAGAAAGAAGCAGCTTACTGAGAGCTTGAGGAAGAACGCAGGAAAACATTGTAATCTCTTTTGGCCTTGTAGAGAATAATGAAATGTTTGAAAGCAGGTCATGTGGGGGAAAGGGACTACATGGGTGTAAGCCACCAGTGGCAACGTTGTACTTTGATTATATGGACACAAAACCACTGGGACATTTCTCAAAATATCTTCTTTTGTGTTCAACAGAAGAAAGAGTCATTTACAGGTTTGGAATGACATGAGGGTGACTGAGTGATGACAACATTTCTTATCTCTTAAGCAAAGGCGGCCCAGTTGAACGCAACCGTTTTATCAACCGAACACTTGACTGTCTACACACGTCGCCCTCCCTGTCATCGCAGTCTAATTGACATTCAAATGTATGCATGCACCTCCTCAAAATTTGATCACCTCTACCGAGTGGAAGGTATCACAGGAGTAAAGGTCTGTTGACGGAAATGACTGTCGCCCACGTACACAAAAGCGCGCAGGCGTACACTGCGGGGAAAAGCTCCATCCCTGGAAGTTGCAGGTGGCGAATCCTCATGCTTTTGAAGCGGATTCTCACACAAGACGGACAGAAAAACGCTTTTGGCAAAACCCCCTGTACGCCCCATCACTGGAATTAAGCTCAGCTGTCGTGAGGGATCCAGATTTGCTCTATCCTGTCGCCGAAGTGTCCGCGGCAAGATAGGGCCTGTCAGGAAAAACGCTCTTCAGGTGCCGTGGATTTTGCGATGGCGGGTAAAGGGAGGCAGTCAAAACACGGCGGCGTGACTCCGCTGGGGCCTGTGCTGCTGTTCCACTCAGATCTATTTTTAATGCCTCAAACTCGGTGTCAGCAAAAGGAATGCATAATTATAGGCTTGTGAATAATTCATGAGGGACTCATTTGAATAAGGAGGCGGATATGGGAGACACATATGTGCTGGGGTTTAGGAAACTTTTCCTTTAACATGAGTGGTTAATGCCGTTCTTTCAAAACATTGCATGAGCAGGAACAGGTGCATAACTGTAAAACATATATTTGCAAATAGCCCATAAAAGTCTTCAAAATTTGTCACATGACTTGACCAAACCAGGACTGTCTAAACATTTTGTCAAAAGTTTTACCACTCTTCAGCTTTTTTTTATCTCTGGACTACTGACGTACAGTGACGTTCTTCCTCTCAGCTCCCAAAAACATGTCATACCCCGAGACATCTACCATACAATCATTTTCTTTTTCTATCTTTTTCCATTTTTGCACAAGTGCTGCCCACACAGTCCCGCAGGTGGAATGCTCTTAACCTGAGAATGAGTTTATTTTTCCAACGAAATGCTTAGTAGTTTCCAAGCTCAAACCTGCAAAATCTAATGAAACAATTTTAATACAAAAGCCAACAATTTTTAAGAGAGTTGCAGAAAAAATCCCTTATTTGCCTAGAGACTAAACGGAGTGTGTGTTTATTCAAAATAAATGTTGATAAAATAAGGGTTGCAAATGACTTACTTTGGTCATTGAAAGTCAACACAAACATGGCAAATAGTTGAAGCATTTTAGACTATTTAACATTTAGTTTTTCCTGTGTCTTCACTTCTTTCTATAGATAGTCAAGTTAGACAAATATTTTTATTTATTTAAAAAATATATCTAATTCGACTTAATTATGCTTTTATTTTGTTGTTGTTTGATTGCCTTATAACTCTTTATTAATAGCTTCTATTAAATGTATTCAATTATTTCATTTATTAACATATAGTTTACAGTTATAATTTACAGTAAAATAATTTACAAAAATTTTCATTCACAATATCATGATCTTATTTTGATGTTTCATGTAGAGTATGAACTTGTTACTTTTAACATAAATCTTTCTAAGCGTTTTTTGCTTTTTGTTGCTGAATCATTAACATTTAATGTCTCATTGACCATGCTCGCAGGGAGCTGCGCTATTAAGATGTTTGTACCTCCACATTTTACTCAAGTGGCCCGCAGCGACATCACGCTAAAGAAAGTCTTGTACCCATTAAATTAAACTTTGTGGTATGGCCCTGTGGTTACAAAACTGAGCGTATAACAATTACAAGTGCTCAGCTGGTGTGTGAAACAAGACAACCCCAGGATACTTTAATCCCAGCAAAAAACACTGTAAGTGTGGAGACAAGTGTCAGATAAAGGACTGCCTATAGTAAATATCTGTATCAGGTGTTGTGTTGCATTGTTGTTAGGCTCACAGATTGTATATTAAAGGCAGGGGTTGGTATTTTTTCAAATTTTCTTTCGAAAACTGAGTCGGGCCGAGTACCAAAACAAACTTATAGCCAATCAGCAGTAAGGGGCGTGTCCACTCATGTTGAAGGGAAGAGTGCGAGCGTGCATTAGAAAGACTGTAGAAACAGCGATGTCTTATTTATTACATAAAAGTAAAGGGTCTGTGGATTTTAAATATAAAAACAAGGATAAAAGTCAGGCAGGAGCAAGGACCCGTGTTATTATTATAGCTGAAAGACTCCAGCGGAGATGCGTTAGGACCTGCAGTATGGCGAAGGCTTTTCAGATCAGTATGTGAGTCTTTGCACATACAGTCCGTAATTTTCGTATGCGTTTTTTTGTATTTGGCGCTTGTTTGTAAGGTGTCTCTGGACTGTCAAAACGTCTCTCAAAATGCTTGCTACGGATGCAAAAAATGCAGAAAACCAAACCCATTCCGAACTTTTTTTATGACGGACGAAAATATCGGAGTCAGTGTGCATTGGCCTTAACATTGGTTTTGCTGTTTGTCAGAACCAAGATATGTTGTTGTTGTTGTTGTAATAGGCCCATTAGCTGTGTGACAGAGCAGTTTTGAGCATCATTGTTTAACTGGAACCAGTGTGCTGCTTGTATACTTGTCGTCTTCGCTTATTTTTTTAAGTTGCATTATTATTTGCGTAGTCTAAGCTATTATAAAGCTAAGCATTTCATGCCTGCGTTGCACAGAAAGTTCGAGGGTGTGGTCCTTTTGCGTAGTTTTGTTGTCAATTTCAGTAACAACAACACTTTTCAGAAATCGATTACCCTGCCTTTAACGTAGAATTCACACAGAATAATTCACAGATTCTGATCCTTAAAATGAAGAACATGTGTCTGACTACAGTATATCATTTGATCATCATATTATGACTTACATGTAAAAAAAACATATTTTTAACACAATTGTGGGTAAACTGTATGAATGCATCATTTTTCAGTTCTTTTCTATTTCCTATGTACTACTTACAGCAATAACTTTGTAATACTTTGTACAAATAATAAAGTGTACATTGGGTACACTTGAAGTTTACTGTTAAGTACAGTATTGTTTACTGTTAAGTACACATACTGTAAGTACACTTTTTTTGTTTACATCCTTCTTTCCGAATCCTTCATCCTTCATCCTTATTAAAGTCTCCATAAAATCATAATTTACCCTATTTACTTTATTAGTAATTTTCTATCATACTGTAAAGAAAACATTACAACAATTTACTATATTAACATAAAGGAATTGTCCAAAATCGTTTCACCTGTATTTTGAATTTTGTATTTTACGTTTTATTTTTACAGTGCAATCCTTTAATTTGATAGAAAAACACTTCAAATTCCTTTATTATAAAGTACACTGTGCCCTATTGTTACAGATTTTTTACATTGTAGTTTATGTAAAATATTAATCTGTCAATCCTTTTTTGACTTTGTAATCTTTATTCACAATCTGAAATGCCTCACTTTCTCGATCCAATCAATTCACAGTGGAAACAAGCCACACCCTTTATTTTTCCCATTCGATATTCTGTTTTCCTCAGAAATACATCACAATACGGAAGTAAATTCATTTGCGACTTCTGGTTCTGCGTAGTCTTTAAACACCCCCTCACACAAGCCATTGCATGTGGTACACGATTGATCTGGACCGCATCTGAATGTCTCCTTATAATTCTTCATATGTTGACAGAACTGAAAGGCATATATTAACTGAAGGTCAATGAGAATATTGTGTTTTGGATTATTATTATGAAGCTCTTTTAATACTATTGATTGGAACATGTGCCAAGAATAAAAATCAATAAAGAGCGGGTGGCCGTCCTGTGGTCAGCTGAATGCTTCAAGTGTTGAGCTCGCTGAAGATCACACAATGAGTTTCTAAAATTAATCTCAAGCAGTCAAGCCTCAGATTTTGAGTGACGTTCAATGATTGTTGAGTTTTCTCAGTGAAATATTTATTCCTGCTTTCCTCATGATGACATTTTATATATTTATGTATGGTCAATGTCCTGTGATGATTATATCCATGCTAATGGTCTTCTTGCATACGCACGCACGCACACACACACACACACACACACACACACACACACACACACGCACAGCACACACACACACACACACACACATTGAGCTGCCCGCAAAACACAATTATTGTTTAATTACATGTGTTTGACATTTAAATTGTATTCTCTCTCTTTCTCTCTCTTTATCACAAATTAGGTATTTTCATTCTGTGTAGTGCATTTTAAAATCATGAAGAAATGTGAGGAATACTACCTGCTGATTTGACTTAAACAAGTAAAAGTTTTTCAAACTTAGGGATGGTCTATAAATTACTAAACTGTTTGGGCGAGGGCAGAGAATTGCTTCAAGTTAATTTAATATAATTTGAAGTCAAGTCAAGTCAAGTCAAAGCCATTTTGTTGCAACTTAAAATGTAAACGTTTTTAAGTTGATTTTTTCCCCCAAAAAGAGCGATGGCGATGCAGATTGGGTTCACTACTCATTTGCCGTGTTACGTATTCTTATTGAGCATTTACAAATTGCAGTATGTTGATTTACCCAAGTGCACCTTTAGATATAAAAAGTGTATGATCTCACCCTGCACAGGTGTTCCTCTCCATCCAAACCATTATTCTACCTGTCCTGTTCAGAGCAGCCAGCAACTCTGCTGATTTGTACTTTAGCGCCGTTGCTCTTTAAAACGCTTGCTTAACAATTACAAAAAGTCTTAGAATAAAGATTTTTCTTCAGTCCTTGAACGTGTCGTACTTAGGGAGGGAGGGGACCTACTCTGATGTAAAAGCCCCTGAACGTTCACCACCTTGACGAATAAAAGTGTTAACCGTGTGTCAGATGCTTTGAAAAACGATTCTCCCGAGCCGGCGCGCTGCTCGCGCACCATGAAACTCTGCGTCTGGAGTGATAAACCCGAAGAGCCTTTGGCTTGAAGTGCGGCATTAATTCCGTTCGCAATTTTGCTTATCTACTGTACCTGATGCTGTTTGTCTTCAGATATGAATGGAGAGCTCACAGGTGCCCTTAGCCCCGCTTGTGTTCGAGCATCTGAATAGATACGAGGAGGTTTGTACGATTGTGATGCGCAAGTAAATTTGCAAGTTGCAGGTCGGGGTTGCGGCTGCAGACCAATGATAATTCAAAGTGAAAGACATATTTGTTTGTAAAGCTACGTGTTTGCTTTCTTTCCCTCTAGGTCTCGTAAAGCTCGGCGTGCACTGTGTCACGTGTCAGAAAGTCGCCTTAAAGATCGTCAATCGAGAAAAACTCAGCGAAACGGTGTTGATGAAGGTAAGCCTGCTTTTTCTCTGAATTTCACCTCTTTGTTTGTTAAGACGTCAACCAAAGTACAGCTTAAATGAATGAAATGATACAACAATAGCAGCTACAACTGCTTGCTGTTATTTATTGCCTGTAAAACAATACACTGAGTAGTACTTGGCCCATAATTATTTCCTCTGATAAAAGCAGCCTTGGGAACGCCGAATGTGATTCTGTAGATTCAACAACCTGATTAAGGATAATTGTCTTCCAAGGGAGATGTATTAGTAATGAGATTCTTGTTATTCTTGTTATTATTTGGAATCGGGGGCGAGCATTTCAAATGTGATATAGAGTGCCGTACAAATATTAAAATGAATTATTTTGTATTGCAAATGTCTGATTTTTTGGATACAAGGCAGAGATCCTGAACCTCCTAGATTTCTAGCATTGGGTAGTGATGCCAACGAAATACACAGCAGTTATCAATACCTAATATTACAATTTGTACAAAATATACTTCATATAAATCATATTCAATATTAAAACTCTAGATAGGGTATCTAAATGCGTTTGCGTGAAAGCATAGGACACACTTTTATAACAAGTAGCTGCATTTGTGAAAAAGTTGATTTTATTTTATTTTGGAGTATAAAGTGTCTGTCCCAGACGGCAAACCTACAGACTGTCTGATGCACATTAAGCCCCAGAATAGCAAGAGTTATCTGAAACCTTCATCTGTAATCTGATTGGCTGGCTGTTACGCAACTTCTGGGAGTCAGAGTTCTTGTTTTCAAGTTTGTGAGATTTGCAGCATTTGAAATTTTTCTAGAAAGTTTGTTCGAGGCTGTTCATGTCCATTTTTAATGATGTTAAATGAATCTTATATTTTACAACTTCTACATTGGAGTTGGGGGACAAGGAATCGAATCATCTGAATCGTAATTGATTCAAGTTGTGAGGCAAGCTTCACAGCTTCAGGAAATACACACAAATCTTGTACAATTCTGTGGTGCTAATTATTGTGGTAATATTTATTTTCTTGAGCTTATATCATTCATTACGATATATCTGTATATTGCAAATAAACCAAAACTGTAAAAATGTTCTTATATTTAAAAAAATATTTTCGAATTGTCACTGTCTGAAAATTCTAGAAATGTCTGTAGCACAGGGAAGGTGGGATGGAGCGATGATGGGTGACTACGTCTGGAACTTGATTCGTGAAGACAGTATTAGTCATAAAAGACAAAATCGATCAAATGTACACGTCTGAAGTTTTGGACGACTCATTTTTAGTAACTTTATGTTAAACTGTTGTTTTGAGCTCAGTGTTATGCCAGCACCTTGTAATTCCTGCGGATGAGTAATAATACCGAAATGTATAAATGTGTGAAAAAAAAAATATATATATATATATTTTTACCATCGATGGTAAAACGTTAAGTGTGATTTTCGTATTCAGCATGTTAAACTTAAGAAAGAAACAGTAAAACTGAAAGCAAAACACAACTTTTAAAAAAATGTTACATTGTGACATTGCAATGTGGACACAGCTTGTGTGAACATACAGTAGTGCTTTGCGTCTACAAATTCATTTTTAAAGTGCAGATTGCTGATCTCAGAACAGCCAATCAGAAACCCTCACCGTGATGCCTCATCAGCACCCATAACACACCACTGAACTCCAGACGACCCGACCGAGCATCAAAGACGACGAAGACGTTTCGACTCTTCGCTAATCGCATTCTCCTCAGGTCTAAACAGTCTCCGTCTACATGATCAATTATTCCACATATCACGTAAATAAAACAGATACCTCCCATTCAAAGTCACAATTTCAGTGGCATACTTGGCGCCGACGCAACTTTTTGGTGTTATTTTCTCGTAATTACTTTACTATGAGGTGAAAGTCGATTTGAACAGCCAGCTATTTATCCCGGCATGGGTTCCCGAGATGAAAGGAAAGATTGTCAGGGTTATTTCGGACAGCGGCTTCTGTTTTGTGTGTGCGTACACTTGTCTCGGTGCGCCGTCGGACTCCTGGCTTTGACATTCTCATTGTCTTCCTCCTGTCACCGAGATGAATATGTGCCATCCCAGCACCTGTCTATCCGCTTGTGCCTGCGCCTCCGGATGCCGCAAATGTCACCTTTTTAAATGCAAATGTTGCTTTCGCTGTTTCTGTCCCGGCACCTACGACCAGACGGCGTGTGCCACGGGAATGAGATTCTCACAGTCGGCCATCCGAATGTCCACACCTGATTTTTTTATATACAGGTAGAAGACGCAAACATGTAGTATGAAATCAACACATTCAGACGACAAAACTCACAGCAGTCATGTTTGAGGATTATGGGAGTGGTAGGATTAGAGAGGAAGATGAGGTTTCGGGCAGGCATGAGGGAGAGATAAGAGTTGCAGGTTTGGATGAAGAGGTGCTGTGAATAGAAGACGCAGGAGTGAGTGTGTTATTGTGCGTGTGCGTGAGGAAATGTGACGTGTGTCGCTTTTTCAAAATCTAGGCATATGCGTTGAAGCATATGTGTGCTTTATGACCAGGGTTAGTAGTGGTTTTATTTGTTATTTTGTTTGGATTTCATTTTTCAGCTTTAGCTCATTTTTTGAATAAATCTTGATTTTGTTTGCATTTTTTTTAATTTCATCAAATAAATACCTTAACCGAGTTTACTGTTTTCTCCATTTTGCATCATACACCTCATAATTTGATGGTTTAATCGAACCTGAGGGAGCATTAAAAGCAAATATTGTACACGAATGCCCTCCGGACATCACGTTGGTCACTACATCCAAAATATATTGGTTTATATTTAAAGTTTTGTATGTCAAAATCATAACAGCACAGCATACTGCAGTATGTGCTAAAATGAAGTAACAAATGTGCCGTTGCCGCTACATTTAGCACTAAATTATAAGTACGGTTACTGCGGGGCATTTACGATTCAGCTTTATGAACTGAATCCGCACAGACTTGTAGAAGAATAATTTGAATGTTTGCCAACTTTGGATAAACGAAACAAAACTCCGATTTCATTTGTGTTGTTTTGGTTGGTTGTGTTATATTTCATTCAGACATCTGCCGCCTTTCTGATTGGGCGGCTTAATCACCGACTGTTTGTAGGTCATGTTTTTATTTGTTTACTGCTAGTTGTTGTGTTTGCAGTAGTTTAATGACAATAATCTTCCTGTTAATGCAAAAAAAGACATTTTGACTTTTTCTTTATTTTGTTCAAATTGTAGCGAAATCCTTTCGAAAATGAACAATGGTTTAGTTTTGCTACAAGTAAAAAAACAGGATTACTAGATTTTACTATGTAAAAGCCATCATTGATTTTTCCAAGTCAAAAAATAAAAGCATCCAGAGAAACCCATTCAATCTTTAAAGCTGCAATCCGTAACTATTTCCTCTGTTTCGCCATCTGTGTTTGCAACTTATTAAATTGCAGGCTACTTTACGGTCTTATCTTTGTCGGTTGGTTGACATCAAATTATGTCAAACTGACATTTCCTGCTGTCGTACCCAACAGCTCATATTATTATTATATAGGCCTATAAGCTTAATGTTGCGAATCGGGGTAAAATACAGAGTATTTTACAGTACAGTATAGGGCCTGTTTACTGACTGCTGTTTGAAGAAATACATTTGATATTGTTGTCACATGGCAGTAGTTCAATATACTGAGTAGCATTCAGTTCATTGTTTTACTTACTTATATAAATTTTGTGTAAAAATGTTTGAGTTTCTTTGAACAAAAAATGTCTACACCACCATGGGCATCAAATGACCCACTTCTTAAATTCCATACTTGGACAAACAAATCAATTTCCTGCATAACGTTTTATTACAAGTTGGCCCACCTTTGTCACTTTGTACATAGAAGGTTAAATGGAATGCATTGCATTGTGGGATGTAGTACCGTGTGCTGTTGTTCTGTAATGCCATCAGGGTTGCCAGATCTGCGTAACAAAGTCAGTTCAATGGCCTATCAAAACGAGTCCTAAACTAGCCCTTAAGTCCAGCGCATGTGCCAAAACTGAAAATGTTGCTTCCAACTAAAATACATTTTACAATCATTCTTATGCATTACATATGATTTGTTCTTGAAAGTCACTGTATAGTAGTAATCATAAAGTAAATCATACGTTTTCAAAAATAACTTCGTCTTCCCTTAAGAATGATGGCTGAACAAAATCTTTTCACCTTCAACCCACAGACTAAAAAAACAACCTGTGTTAACATTTTAAATGTACCCCAGATTTACAGAAAAACGTGGACCTGGCAACCCTGAACACAATCTCATGGCAATGTGTAACTTTTTACGAGGTGGCTGATTTTGTATGAATTTGTACGATATCATTCATTCATGTAGTGCAATTTGCTTTCGCCTCTTTGATGGTAAGCTGGTTTACAGGTGGGGTTAGGTTAGAAGTTTATTCCTGCTCTGTTCTAACAATGTCTGGTTTTTGTGTGTTTCACATTAAATGAATTCATACAGAAAAGTAAAAAGTTTTTTTATGTGATGTCAGGTTAGTACTAGAACAGTACTAGAATTCAATACTGTTGACATGATACATACTACATAAAATCTTTTAGAACGAAATTAGGGAGCGGGCGGCACAGTGAGAGTCTGGTCTGAACATCAGCGCTCTGATGATTGTGCTTCCTGTGAGCTCCAGGCCTGATTAAAGCTCATTATCCACCATGACTCACGCTCTCTCTCGCTCTTCTCTACTGACACAGCATCAAAGAGACAGCCCACAGAGAGAGAGAGAGCGATGAGGAAAAGATTGATACGGATAATGAAACCAAGAGAAATGGAAGGAGAAATGCAGTTTTAATAGAGTGTGAGATAATGTATGGGAATCAAAGCGTTATTTAAAATCGAGATTTGATGTCCTGTTAAATCCTTGCATCACGCTCTCTTGGTAACACAGAGATTTTTCTAGTTGTGTCAGACGCTGGAAGTTGTTCATTTTTAATGAGAATCAGCGATTTGAGGTGACTTGTGTCACAGAGAGCGTTAGGAGCATGTTATGTGAAAAATCATAAAAATGTATGCGAGTGAGAATAAAAGCACAACTTCAAAATGAACAATATTTGATCTCTTAATGCTGTTCGTGGTATTACTGTGCAGGAATCATAAGTGCACGTTTAAAAAGTTTGTAATCTTGTGATGTCACACATCACTTTTACTTTTCAACCCCTCCTTTCCAACCACAGGATTCTGTAATTCCAGCAGTTCACAGTCCAGTTAACTCTCGATGGATCCACATCCTATTTTTTTGTCATTTGAATTTTCATTCAGAAATGTGTTAGATCTTGGACGTGAAGTACTCTTGGCGTTTTTACCGACAACAGTTTGGAGCAATAAAGACGTTTTTATCGAGTTGGCGATTGGAGACGACTCTGATTGTCATGAGTTGGCAATGCAACAAAGTTGAACAGATTTCAACTGCACAATACAACATCATCCAATGAGAGTGCTAAAAGTGGATCTCATTTGTATTCACTCTAGGGCTTTCAAATCCTTTAATTGTGAATAATCGATTCCAAAATAAAAAAATGATATTATATGTGTGTGTGTCGTTTATATTTAAATGTTTATATAAATGCACACATACATGCATATATAATAAATGTTTACTCAAATATATACACATTTAAATATAAATCTCCTTAGTATTTGTAAATATATTAATGCACTATATACACGACAGCCATGCTGATATAAGAGCACTATATACACGACTACGAGAGCGATATTACATTTCTACAACAGTTCGACGGCACACGTGTGTAGATAAATCAGAAACAACATATCGTCGCTGTCGGGCGGAATCCTCGCAACTCCAAAACCATTATTTTTCAGGAAATTAAAAAAACTGCATGTTTTTTGAGTTATTAAACATTGTATCGTTAAAGTTGGTATTATACCTTATATTGCTATCATATACTGTTGTGTACCAACATTAACACAACATTTCCCCAAAACCATGTTTAATCGGAGATACAAGGTTTATAACTTGGGAGCAGGGAGATACGAGATTACGCTGTTATTGATAAGAATGGTACGGACACAGACGTCGCTGCTGCCAGCAGTGTTCATCAAAGTCTGCGGTCGCGTTGAGCCTTTTGACAAGAGACGAGGCTTTAAGAGCTAATGAAAGCTAATGATTGTGGTTACATACATCTTCCTAAACTCTATTTTAAACGTTAGAGCTATGAGTGATGCAATACCAAAATAAAACGTTAAACAGGCTGTCTAATATAGGCGGAAATTAATCTGCACGCAAATAAAGTCGGCGGTCGCGTTGAGCCTCTTGACAAGAGAAAAGGCTTCAATAGTTAACCAAAGCTAACGACTGTGGTTACATACATCTTCCTAAACTCTATTTTAAAGGTTTAAGAACTATAAGTGATGTAATACAAAAAACGATGAGCTGACTAGGCTGTCTAATAGGCGGAAATTAGCCGAATCTGCTCGCAAATTTACCTTCGTGGCTCACGGGCTTCCTTCTGCACCGAAGCATTACAGCTATCGATTTTTAACAAAACAGACCTACTCAAATGTATCTAACCTAACTATTTTCACTCGTTATTGTCTAAAAAACTTTCAATCAGGAGACGTAATGCCGAGAAGCTCCCGTGGAGTGAAGAAGAGGTGGAGTTACAAGACTGCTCAGACAGTTGAAGTGTCCAATGGAGTTAAGAGATTTGCTCTCAAGCTATTTTCAACACTTTAGATTGGTTAATAATTTGTAAAAATAACAGACCCACATGGGGACTGACCAATAGCATCGATTTGTGAAAAAATATGAAATTGACCAAATTTGGATATAGCCCGACAGGGATGATATGAGTGTCTGGGGAATTACTGGGAAACTACTTTCTTCCACCACGAATTCCAGCCCAGCATAACAGTTAAACAAACCTCCGCTACTAATTCCAAACCGTCACTTCTTTTAAATGTGCAATGTGCTGCTTCAGTGAAGTTATTAGTGAGAAATAACAGGCAAGGCGTGTGTGTGAATGAAAGAGAGAGACTTTTAAAAGTGTGTTAATTCTAGGTATGTAACGATTCACCATGAACCGGTTGAAAATCGATTGCAATATGTGATGATTCAAGTCGGTTCAAATCGCAATTCATGTTTTGAACAGCAGGGGCCTCTGTTTTTCTGCAAACTTGGTAATCGACTGTGATCGATTTAATATGATAACGAAAGAAAGTCCTATCGCATCACATGTACAGCATTTGCAGATTGCAGTGCACGCGTTTATACTGTATGTAATGTTATACCAAACTAATTAATGTGCAGTTTGTTTATTTGTTTATTTTTTATATCTTGTTTATTGTATGTCAGTTTTACAAAAACTGAAAAGCATCACAGAAGTAAACATTCTAGAAAGGATAAACTGCTTCGTGTGTGTGTTTGTTGGCTTGTTAGCTAGCTGTCTAACTTCTTCAGAGTAATGCAGTTGCAAGGACAGCATAGTCCGAGTTAGTTTAGTGACAGCGTGATAGAAACAGTCAGTGAAGCGGTTAAACGTCAAATATACACCGTACACACACATAGACCACTTCGGATGACGTAAACAACGTTGGTTCAGTTTCCTGTTTCAGTTTTTTACACTACACAAACATTCGTACAAAATACAACTAATAGAATATTTATAACCGATTTAAAGTCACTATGAAACGGAAGTTGCGATTGACTTCTTTTCCTTATCATGACATATATCCGAGTGAGACGGCTTCTGAAATTAGAAAAAAATCTAGGACGTGGCTTTATTTTGCCCTTCCCTTTTTGATTGGTTTGTTGTAAGTTGGGCCTTGAGGGGAGGGCTACAAATGCCTGGCCATTGGACAGTCAGTATAGTCCTACCTCTCTTTTGTTGCTGACGTCATGTGGTGAAGAGTTGTTGTTGAGAGGGGGAGAGGAGCTTAACGTTTTTGGTTAAATATAACAAGTTTAAATGAATTTAAAAAAAAGAATGGTGTGCACGGATAAATCATTTATAATAATCACTGCAACACTGTAAAACACTATCAATATTCCTGTTTGATTGCATGGTGACTTTAAACAAATGTCTTTACGATGAAATTATATATGTACGATAAAAATAGTAGAGTAACGGAGGGAATCTAAAAAAGTGTATGAATATCGATGTGAATCTTCAGACATCTTAAGACATCATTGTACGATGTAATGGAGAGTGGTAATACAGTTCTTCTTATGCAGCATGCAGCACAAATCTATGATGATCTGTATAGAGCTATATAATCCTCAAAGGCGGATGTGGCGTGTTGAATACCTGATTTGCTCCTTGAGCAGTCGTACTCACTGTTCTGAAATGAGTTATTCCTGCAGAAAAAAGCTGAGGCAGTTATTTCTGTTGGGTTTGCAGATATGAGCTGTGTGATAGTAAATCAAACAGCATTAGATTCCATTGGCTTCTTTTTTCCATCCGCCCAAGTAGAAACCTATAAGACTGTGAAGGGGGTATTAGATGCCCTTTGCGAGGCATAAATCACCCTGCAGCCTGCGCCGTCTCCCATCGGCTTCAGTTGGTATTGATTGGAAGCGTCCAGCGACTAGCGTTCAATATCCACTCTGATCTCAGAACAGAGGTACCGATTCGAGCGGATCCTCGCAAAGGCTGTTTGGGTTTATTTCATTGTTGTGGCCTGGACACCCTCTGTGAAATATTGGAAGACATCCGTTTTCATTTGTGTTAGGTTAGGCTGGGAGGTTAGGGCACTCACACAACTGCAGAAAGCTCAGGGCTTGAGAATGGAGAATTGGTTCTTATTTGAAAAAATCTTTGAATTGAATGAGGTTGTGAAGTTGTTTGTTGTGTGTGTTCTGTGTTGTTTTTGAGGATCTTAAACAGCTTATGTGGGCCAGCATTTGACCAGTCTGACAAAATAATGAATAGTGTATGTTTTGGATGGGACTGGCTGTTTTTTGTTGACAATTTTTCAACTTTTATTGGACCGTTACTTTTACAAAGCCTTTGTTTTTGTTCTGTTGCACTGAGATGGCTTTTATATTCTAGAGATTCACAGTGTTCTTTGACAAACTGTAACTTTAGTGCAGTTAGCTTATGCTAAATCAACATTAGGGTTGGGTATCATTTGAATTTTATTAATTCTAATTCCAATTCCGTTTCTGCTTATCGATTTTGATTCTTATTGATTCCCAGGTTTGATTCCAAATTTACATATCAACCTGTATGGTAATTTAGCCTGCTTATTGAGCAAATATATATATATATACTGTATATAAGTATATACACTGAACAAAATTATAAACGCAACACTTTTGTTTTTGCCCCCATTTTTCATGAGCTGAACTCAAAGATCTAAGACTTTTTCTATGTACACAAATATTGTTCACAAATCTGTTTTAGTGAGCACTTCTCCTTTGCAAGATGCTGATTGGACAGCACGATTATTGCAAAGGAGTGCCTTAGGCTGGCCACAATAAAAGGCCACTCTAAAATGTGCAGTTTTATCACACAGCACAATGCCACAGATGTCCCAAGTTTTGAGGGAGCGTGCAATTGGCATGCTGACTGCAGGAATGTCCACCAGAGCAGTTGCCTGTGAATTGAATGTTCATTTCTCTACCATAAGCCATCTCCAAAGGCGTTGCAGAGAATTTGGCTGTACATCCAACCAGCCTCACAACCGCAGACCACGTGTAACCACACCAGCCCAGGATCTCCACATTCAGCATCTTCACCTCCAAGATCGTCTGAGACCAGCCACCCGGACAATTGCTGCAACAATCGGTTTGCATATCCGAAGAATTTCTGCACAAACTGTCAGAAACCGCCTCAGGGAAGCTCATCTGCATGCTCGTTGTCCTCATCGGGGTCTCGACTTGACTGCAGTTTGTCGTCGTAACCGACTTGAGTGGGAAAATGCTCACATTCGATGGCATCTGGCACTTTGGAGAGGTGTTCTCTTCACGGATGAATCCCGGTTTTCCCTGTACAGGGCAGATGGCAGACAGCGTGTATGGCGTCGTGTGGGTGAGCCATAACCCTAACCCAGCCATTGAAGAGGAGTGGACCAACATTCCACAGGCCACAATCAACAACCTGATCAACTCTATGCGAAGGAGATGTGCCTCACTGCGTGAGGCAAATGGTGGTCACACCCAGACCCCCCCATACAGTAAAACTTCACATTTTAGAGTGGCCCATTTCCCACGCCTTATGCATGACAGGGGGGAAGCAGTCAAGAATATGAATAGAGGATTAAATTAAGTGAATTAAAAGATTAAAATTTAAAAAATGATTAAAAAATAATTGTTTTTCATAAAACCACCTGTTCCACAATTATTGGCATCCCTAACAATTCCTATAAAATAAATGTAATTGAAGGATTTTTGTCATTTTTACTGTAGTTCTTAGAGTTGATCAGAGTATCCAGAAACGTTTCATTCATAATTCATGACTTCCTGTTTCCCTGGAGTATAAATTTAACGTGACACAGAGGCCTATTTCTCTTATCCTCTCTTCAACATGGGAAAGACAAGAGAACACCCCATTCAAGTAAGGCAGAGGATTCATTAAGAAGTTTAAAACATCTGGAACAGTGACAAACAAGGCTTGACGAGGACCAAAGTTTATCTTACCAACACGCACAGTGAGGAGGATGGTAAGAGAGGTAAAAAAATCTCCCAAGCTCACTGTTAGAGAACTGCATCAAAGATTGCCACCTTGGGGTCACAAAGTCTCCATAACAACCATCAGACGCTAACTACATGCCAACAAGCTGTTTGGGAGGCATGCAAGGAAAAAGCCTTTTCTCACCTATAATCACAAACGTAAACGTCTGGAGTTTGCTAAGCGGTACTGGGACTTCAACTGGGACCGTGTGCTTTGGTCAGATGAGAGTAAGATGGAGCTTTCTGGCAACAAACACTCTTAAGTGGGTCTGGCGTAAAATAATAGATGAGTATGCGGAAAAGCACTTCATGCCCACTGTGAAGTACGTTGGAGGATCTGTGATGCTGTGGGCCTATTTCTCTTCCAAAAGCCATGGGAACCTTATAAGAGTGCATGGCATCATGAACTCTTTAAAATACCAGGACATTTTCCATCAAAACCTGATGGCCTCTGTCAGAAAACTGAAAATTGGTCGTCATTGGGTCTTTCAGCAGGATAATGACCCAAAACGTGTGGCGAAATCTACACAAAAATGGTTCAGCACACACAAAATCAAGCTCTTCCCATGGCCATCTCAGTCCCCAGACCTCAACCCAATTGAAAACCTGTGAGGTGAGCTGAAGAGGAGAGTGCATAAGAGAGGACGCAAAACTCTGGATGATCTAGAAAGAGTGTGCAAAGAGGAATGGTCAAAGATCCCTCTCTCTATCTTGTGAAATGTTATAGGAGGAGATTAAGTGCTGTCTTGTTGGCAAAACGGGGTTGTACGAAGTATTAACATCAGGGGTGCCAATAATTGTGACCCAGTTACAGTATATATAAAACACACCAGTTATAACCCGCTCGTGATTTTTAAATCTTTACTGTGTCTTAAAAACGGTGTTTTCTAACATGTTGCTAAAATGACTACTTCCTTAGGCGGAGACGTTAGACGTCATCACGCATATAAAGCTCATAAATAGTGCAATATGGACACAAATCTCTAAAAACGTGGATGGGGATTCAGCCACGGGGTAATTACTTACAAGGGACCACGTTTTTAATAAGGTTTGATGTTGAGCGACCGCGTAGCCTCATGTTAGTTTTCTAGTTCTGGCGATTGTATTTCGGCTTCAAAAGTAATGTTGTGTTAATTTGTAAAGATTATCTTGATAGACAAAACTTGTAAACATCATAAACCTTTTGTTTATCACAGAGCTCTTTTGCGATCTTCCAGAAGTCTATAAAAATGCATAGGCTTTTAGTCGAGGGAACCAATGTGGTACTAACTTCCTGGTTGGCCGGTTCACGTTGTTGCCTAACTACAACAAATCTCCACATTTTATTTTTACATTTTAGTAATAAATGTTAATTATTTTGAGATTTTTATTTATTGGGTGCTTCATATCGTATGTTTTTTTGGGTGGTGGCGTTGTCGCGTTTAGGATGTTTTTGGGGGGCTTACACCTGAAGTTTGGAAAACTCTGCTCTAGTGCATAAGCGCCCTATATCCAAAAGATTTTGTGATTAGTGTGATGTTGCAGTAAGAAGAGAAGGCATAGGATCCGGCTGGTTCTAAAACTGAACAGCATGCACAAAAATGGAAACTGGGGGCGATAAATGTGAAATGAGTGATGCGAACTTAGAGGGGAACGTCAGAAAGAAACTGGCGAGAGAGTGTGATGGGGAATGAGGTGGAGAGGTCTACTGAGGCTGGAGTAATTGTGCTCTGAAGCAAATAATTGAGGCGGTAACGGGGTGACGTGGGGGCGGGGAAGGCACAACCTCGTGCCCCATAACTTCAATCCTACAGATCGACTGCAGAAGAAATGGCAGGAGCACCACTGATATAAAAAGAAGAAATAAAGCCAAATGTTTGCATCTGTGGTCCCTTATGCACTCAAATCTGTTGTCAAGCGTGCAGGTCAAACACTGAAAAGTAACACTTGGATCATGCAATTTTAGCGTTGACTGTTCGCCTCTAGAGTAAAAACTTTGGCAGAACGAAAACAATGCTGATTGGGAAAACTGCAAAAAGCATAAAGATCATTAAACATAAAGATCGAGCAGGCGAGTATTTGAATGGAAGAAAACCCAAAGCGTTCACGGAGGAAATATGAAAAAAGATATGTTTTCCCAAATTTCTCAGATGAAAAAGCGGTAAATGAATCACGGCAAACTCTAATCAGGTTATCCTGATGCTGGGATGACAGTGCAAGCCACCCCCCCACGCCTTCATTACGTGTCTTGCCACCAAATGATTATAGATGCTGCTTTCATTTCTCCCGCAGCTCCAGAAGAGCCTCTCAGCAGAGGATTCCCAGCATCCCTCCTCGCCGCGTTTCCGCCTCATAAAGACCTCAAGCACCCTCAAGTGTTCCAACATTTCTGCACGTTCATCTCGCCCGTCTTATGTGTTTCCTCTCCCACTTCCCTCCTGTTATTTTTTGGGGCAGGGGGATATGAGAAAAAATCCAAGAGCAGTTCTGCATATGTGGGTAGTTGACAAATGACATCAAGATTTTAGATTGAAATTTATAGATTTTTTAAAATATTTTTTTGTCGTTATTAAAATGATTCCATGTCGGATTTATTTTATTTATGAGAAATTTACATGCTAAATAATTTGCAATAATTCTTCTTCAACTCAGCTTCAATTCAGGAGCCTTTATTTGTCTGTTATGTTAGTATCATCTTCCCACATCTTCATCCCTGTTAAGCGTTTATTTGGTCATTTATTAATTGTTGCTAGTTACTTAAATAGCTTTGCTACTTTCAGATTTGTTCTGCATGACGTGACGCGATCAATGGAAGGTCGGCTGACATTCGGCTGTAATTTTGTTCCCCTTCTCTGCAGATCTTCCTCTGTCCTTGACGTGAATTCTGCCGAGTATGGATCGCTCCATACTGAACTAAATTGGGAATGGATTTTTTTTCCTAAAGGTTTTGCACCACTTAAATTGTGAGAGACCGCTGGGTTTCTGAAAGTCTCAAATTGCTCTGTGGGTATTGCTCAAGTTTAGACTTATACAGTTTATAGTTCTTGGAATGTCTGGTCAAAACTGCTCCGCCATACAGCTTTTCCTTTCTCACTTATTACAGTAATATAATAAAAATAAAAAGGTTCGTTATAATTGTTTTCATATTTATAAAATATTGATATTCATAATACATTTTTCACCTACATTATACAGTTCCTGGTTCTAATAAATGTTATTGTAGTTTTGTTTTCTGTTTTATTGTTTTACTGATATTTTGAATTAAATTTTAAATTTTCATGTTAGTTTTAGCTATTTTGTTACCTGCTTTTGTTATTTTATTTGTTTATTTTTATATTTCTATATAAATTTAGTTGTATTTTTTAAGCTATTTACAGTTAATAATTTAAGTGCCTCAACTTCAACCTTTTTTAAGTTTATTGCTGAGGAAACAACTTTTGAGTGTAAGTTTAAGTTAAAGTTAAGTTGTTTTAAAATAATATTTAGGCATAAATATTCCGATCATTTCTTTCTTCTATATCTGTTCTACTCTATCTATAAATTTTTTTTAGCTCTGTACACTGTAGTAGGCTTTGTGAGACATGTTTTATCGCACTTATGCTTTTTGTTTTTTTGCTAAATGACTAAATGTAAATGTAAATATATTTGATTTGATTTCAAATAACAGAAATGTTTAATAGTTTCGTTTTAGTAAACTATAATAACAATGATTCCAAAACTCCTCCATTGCTTTCTTTCATGAAAGGTAGCATTAAAAATATTGCAGAATGTTGACACTGCTATTTTTCCAAACACTGACAAAATAAAGGTCCCTGCTGGTGTCAAAAACAGCTAGCTCCTGAAGCTATTTGATTGTGAAACTGAATATTTCTCATGCTCTGAGGTTTCTTGTTAGGTGACATAATAGCTTTACATCAAGTGTCCGCCTGGCTTGTACCCGTAAGAGTAGCATTGTGATGTAAACTAACGGTACTGTTTAGCGCGCTGACAAAATGTTTATACGCTCTCCTACTTTTAAGTCGCTTTGGATAAAAGCGTCTGCCAAATGAATAAATGTAAACGTAAATGTATGTCCAATTGAACCCAGTTTGAGACCATTATCGTATATTTAAGAAAAGTGTGCACCTTTTGATCAGGCATTCCAAATGGCCACCCCCTGAAGTAACATCAGACCTGTGTCAAACTTGGTTACAACAACATTAATGAGATACCATAAGGGTACCATAAGGTCATTCTCATCCACATTGGGTTCAATTTTTTGCCGTTTGATGTCCATCATGGCCTCATTTATGGAAAACGGTCCGTCTGGATGCTTTGGCATATGGCAGCTCGCGCTAATAACATTGTACCCGACATCATCTGGACAGACCACCCTCGGGTTGGTGATGGGTGTATGTGGTGTTGGTCTCTAATGGTGAGGTCTAATGAGCGGGCACTGCTCCTTGCAGATTGCAAGCTTTAATTGCTCAAACATGTTCAAGTGCCAGTTGTGAACCACGATTCAAGAATATTCCATAGGGGCCTCTGCCAAAGCGCTCATCTATTCTAATATGTCAACAGGCACTTACACCAAAGCTCTATCGCCAACTGGAAAAGAATTGGCAGTCAAGTTGAGCCAAAGGGATGCATGTTCAGACACCAATGTTGATCGTTGAAGCTTTATTGACTTCCTGTGAGGAGTATCGGATCTGGGTCTGGGATTGGTATTAGATTGGTTTCAGAACTCAGACTGTATTCACTCTTTACCTCACGTCTTTGGACAAAAAGAATAGGAGAGTTTTCAATTGAACTCATTGTAACTTGTCAAAAAGTAATAGCCCATCATTTGTCACATGGCTATATGTCTGGCTGAATTGTGTACAGGCTATTGATTGGTCATGCTCAGTCTCTAGAAAGCTTAACCTCACTATTGACCCATTGGACAACTGAGACTGGATCTCTAGGAAGAAAAGTGAACTTCATCCACTGCCTCTTAAAACAGATGTATATGTTTGAGGTTTTCCTAGTAGTTACACATACATACTTACATACTGTACAGACAAATGTATGAAACAATACAATGTTTTTGATTACATAATCACAGTAAAGTGTGCATAATGCCATATAAGGAGAAGTGGGTAGGGGAAAAAATTGCACACAAATCGTATTGGTTCTCATGAGAATCATCACTAAAATTAAATGTATGTGAAAAGTGGGTCTCTTACTATGTATTTTTTGTTTTGCTTTTCAGTACAAATCCTAAAAACTCCCCCCCCCCAAAAAAAACAAAAAATGTACAATCCCCCTAAAAAAAATTTCTTCAATTTAGTTTACTAAATAAGTGAAAATTTGAAAAGTTTTTTGATCTTGATCTTGAAAACAAGACCCTAATTTTGCTTCTGAAGTAAATGTATCTTGAAGAATTTTTAGATTTCTTGATTTAGATTTTTGTACTGCAAAACATTTCTCACTTTATAACTTTTTTATTGAATATAACATCGGAATAATAATACAATCAAGTCTCACTTTACAACTGCGCAGCTTGCGTTGTATAAAGAAGACGCGCCCCACTTTACAACTTTTTTTTATTGAATATAACATCAGAATAACAATACAATCAAGCCTCACTTTAAAACTGTGAAGCTTGCGCTGTAGTGTACAGATGACACACGCCTGAATTTATACTGTAACTTCCCAGCTCTCACTGTATGAAGTCTCTGCGCAGCTCGTGCCTAAACGCGCCTTACTATGTAAGGCCGCATGCCCAACCCTAGTGTTAAAATTATTTAAATAATAATTAATATGATTAATTAATATAATTTTTGTATTATTATATTTTTTACATTGTTATTTATGTGATTAATTTAAGAATGAATACCTAAATTATAATTTACTTAACACTTATTATAGGTAAATTGTATCGGTACCAAAACTACAGTATTTAGTCAAGTTACTCTTGACCTTACATTAACTTTCCAGTCTTTCACCTAAATCCAGTCCAATCCAGTCAGATTTTTAAGAAACCGTCCGAAAATGATGGAACCGTCCTGATGTTGAGTTTCGCCAAGGGCAACGGATCCATTCTGTTCCGCCCCATTCAGCATTCCCCAGGTGCCGGATTCCGCAGATTTGACCTGCGGTGTGTCTGTTTAACCGTGATAAAAACCCTGGGAATGATAAATCATTCCCATTATTCTCCATGCACTCACAGGGAAGAGGCCTGCGTGCAGGGAAACCTTAGATGACCTTTCCTCCCAGCGCCGAACATCATAAACCATTAAGCTTTATCATAGACAAGGTCATAAAAGGATACGCCCATTACGGCCCTCTGTGCCTCACTCTGCCTCCATCACAGCTTAAATTGACAACATGATGGAGTTGTCATTGCGCGTCAACTCGCCGATTGGAAATGAGACTCTTTATGCAAGACAGACCGTTACAGATTTAAGCCTGATTGGAAGCAAGACCACGTCCTTGAGGGGGTGAAAGTGGGTACCCTGCGAGAATTGGGTGCAGGTAGCAGGGGATAGAGGTAAATAGAAGGTGTCTTGAAGAATTAGATATAGTTATCACGTCTCGCTCCTTGTTGCGGTTGAAGCAATTTAATCCAGGCGGGACTTTACGATCACTCTGCGTTTCTGAAGTATTGACTGATTTGTGGGTACCCTGCCAAGTCTGGAAGAGATCTAGCGGAGAAAGTTGAATGGATCTCCATAAATGAGATGTAGTTCACATCTTTCCTCATGCCATGGTTTGAGCGAATCCAAGCATGGTGTTTTCAAATCAATTGGCGTTTCTATTTACAATACTTCCTGCGAAGGAGCTTTGAATCCACGGCAAAGCACCGCTGAGATTATCTCAGATCCTGCCGACTTGAAAAAGTATGGAGAATGTTGTTCTCCATCTCAAAGAATTTACCCTCGCCCTGTCCTCTTAGTGTCTACCCATAGACCCATTAACCCTGCATACAACATCATAAAGAAAAAATAGAGCTCCGGTAGACATAACATCTCGATGTGCCGGACCTTGTTTTGACAAGAAGCCGACATGCTCCACGGCCGAAGAAGCTCTGTTTTGATTTGTTGTCTATTTGAAGTCTTCCTCAATGCTTTTTTCGTTTCCGTGGCGCGCCTTGAGACAAATCTCCTTGACTCGCCAGTGTGTACTTTAGGCTCGTACAGTCGATCCACTTGTCTCAGCTGATTTCACAACCACATTTACTGTCATTTTAAGGCACGTTAGTTTCCCCCGGCGTAGTTCTCTTTAAGGAAAAAGATGAGGCGGCGTTCTGCCGTCTTGGAATGGAATCTATAGATTATTCTGACAAGGAGGCAAGTCCCTGAATAGTCCTGAAACATGCCAACAAATGTCACAAAGACGACTTAATCTCAGAGCAGCGAGTTAAGCAGGGGAAGCACAATGGCCTCGCAGCGACTAGCAAATGGCAGATATACAAATAAGGGAAGACGGGTGGCACACAGGAGCGAGTTTGATGCCGAGGCCTCGTGTGTATTTGTATGACCTTGAGTCTGTTCAGGCAGGTAGCGCTTTGTTTTGGCTTGGTTTTGTGTGTCTTTCTCTGGGATCTGCTCTCTGGAACAGACTCGAGCAGATTTTTAGCTCAGATGCTGTTGTCTATCCCTTTAATTTCCCATTCATTTCAAGCATTACAAATGACATCTCATAAGCTAAAGGGACAATTTAGCCAGAAATGAACATTCTTTCATCATTTACTCACCCTCATGTCATTTCAAGACTTTCTATCTTCTGCAGAATACAAAAGAAGATATTTTGAAGAACGTTGGTGCCCCAACAACATTAGCCCCCATTGACTTCCATTGAATAGACACAAAACCACCTTTTCCAACCAGACATTTCCCAAAATATCTTCTTTTGTGTTCCACAGAAGAAAAGTCATATACAGGTTTTGAGTGACATGAGGGTAAATAAACAATGACAGAATTTTTATTTTTATCTCTTTAACATGTTAAGTTTTGCATTCAATGATATTATTTGCATTATCTGTACCAGACCCCCTTTTCCTTCAGTTTTCTGTGTGGTTGTCACCACCGTGCGTTACTAACAGCTGTGCGTTCACACTGCCATGGCTTCTGCTCACTCTCCAAAGTCCCACTCACACATGTTGTCTTAATGGGAAACAGAGGGTTAGCGGTTAGGCCCGGGGCACAGACATGGCTCACACTATCAGCGACACGGCTGAGGAACACAAGCTCGCTGGCTCAGCTCAGTCCAAAGATTTCTCTTTGCACTTTTCCAGCTTTCCCAAATCCGTACAGAAGAACAAGCAAAGGAAAAATGGGCTCAGATCAAATGGCAAAATTCAACTTTGATTCACGGCTGTCAGTCTATCAGTATGTGTCTGATCTTGTGGCATGTAAAAGGCTTGTGGTCTTGAAAGTGAGTGACGGAGCAATGTGATTCTGTAATGAAGGGAAGAAAGAAGGAGATATTGGTGAAACGGCGTCTTCGTATTGTGACTTCTACGTGGATCATGTTGAGCGCGGTTGCTGATTGTTTCATCATATTTCAGAGTTTTTTCATTATTATTTTTGGCATTTAGAAGAGTTACTTTTGTGATGCTACATTTTATTTTACAGGCTTACCATGCTACAAGGGATAAGACAGGGTGGTAAACTAGTTGTCAAATGTCCAAGTTGTCCATGAGCGAGGTCAACTAATGGATTTTCTAGATTCTTTTGTGTCGTTGTTGTTTTTTGGCTACTCTACTTTGGTGATTTTAAGGAGTAGAAGAGAAGAGTAGAGTATTTTTGTTTGTGCTGTGGCTGTTTACTCAGGCAGGCTATGGCACAGTTTGAATGCAGGATGTAAATTTTGAGACTTTTCAGCCATTAAAATAGTTTCGATTAGCTTTTAATGGCAAATTAAATTTCTTTTGTTTCGTTTCTTTTTAAAGTTAATTTAGAAAAATGTTTGGAGTATGATTGTTTGTGACTCAAGCGCGAATGCAGATTTATTTATTTGAACTCATGACGTGAGTTGTTTAAATTCCTCCTTTAGCCTCCTTCCTCCTTAGTAAGGAAAAACACCTTCCGATACGTGTGACACGATCACATGCGGACCTTTGTTACCGCGTTATTTGAATAGCTCTCATGTTGCTTAACCCTCATATGGTCGTTTCCTGTTTACACTACTGGTATTTGGGGTCAGTATGACTATACATTTTTAATAATACAAATAAAATATATATGTTTTGTTTACTTCTCATCAATACATTAATGCTGTGTTTTGGGAGACATAAAGTATGTTTGGACCTATTTTCCACAAAATTCCTCGAGGAGTGTTTGTTAGCTAGGAAATTCATTTAAAATGTGGCATTCATAGCCTAATATTGCTTTTATCCTAAAGTATGCATTGTTATTATTAGTGTAAGTAATTTTATGTGAAGTTTATATCGTTTAATTTAAGACATTATTTTATTAGCATATTGTTAGAACTGTTTTTTTTGTGGTTATGTTCAGCATTATTTAGCATAATTTTAATTCCTGTGTAAATGCATTCATGCCGCTCTAGAGCCGCATTAACGGTCTGTGTAAATACACATTTGCTATGTATTTCTCATGTTTTCTTGGAATTATAGTTATGCAGCTTTACTATACCAAAGCACTATGACAACAATTCAGTTTAAATGTATTTTACTTTAGCGCTTTTCACAGTTTTGCATTGATTCAAAGCAGCTTTACAATACTCTACATATACAGGTATAGTTACATACTGTACTAGAAGTAGAGATATTTGAATATGATGTTGGAATGTGTGCGATAATATCGTAAATCTTGTTTTGACGATGTGCGAAATCATATTACGAGTATGTCACACGTTTTTTAAGCTCCACTAAATCAGCACTCAGTGTTCACAAATACTTTAGTCAAGCAACGGCGGGTGCACATTCACAGCGCGCGTAGCATTTTAGCATGTATCACCTCTGTGTCTGCTCTTAAATGGTGCGGGGCGCAGAGGTGCCATCACTCGTGCGATCAGACAGTGGACAGCATCAGGTGAATGTCACTCGAGGAGTTAATTAGTGTTTTCCTGACGAATACTGACAGTTCGGAAGAAAAAATCCTGTTGTTTGGTTTACATCGTTCTTTAAAATATCTAATACACGTATAATATCTCAAATCTTTCTCATTCTCTATTAATAATATCAACAATGAATATCCTGGTAACGTAAGATGGAGCTACAACATAAGACTATAGGATGCAAAATATCGCCTGCTTATCGTTATCGGGAAATCCAAGAAAATATCTAGATATCATTTTTTTTGCCAATATATAAATATATAGAAGTTTTTAAACACATTCTAACTTACCTTTTTTATATATTTTACCTTTTAGAATAACAGTAAACTCATTAAAACTGGAATTACACAATTGTAACTTTGGGAATTTTGTTGTCACTACAAAAAAAATCTAAGCTTGTTATATTTGATCATCTTCAGTGTAGTCACCTTTTGCCCAGAAATGTTTTTTATTCTAATTTTATCAAGCACCTTGTTGAGGTCTCACCCCAAGATGCTTTTTAAATGATACTAAAGTACATATCTATTCAGAGCTCTTATTGGCTGCTCTTATTTCTTTATTATAGTCAAAGTCATCTGTTTCAAAACCATAAAACATCATGACACAGAAAAGAAGAAGAAACTTTTATGTACTTATAAATTTGGTCCACAAAACTAATGCCAGACATTTAAGCACACACCTTTAGATCAAAAGCTTTTGAAAATAATAAGAAACATTTCATTAGTGTTCAACAACTTTTGATTTTTAAAGTGTAGAATAAATGGAATTAGAATGCACAGTATTATTGCATTTTTTTCCAGTATGATGTACACTGACAAACCTTTGTTAGTTGAAATTTTGTACTCAGATTGTTCTATTTGTATTGCTACAACCACTGTCAAATTGTTCACGGGATGTATATCAGTAGTACTAACTGTAAAATGATTGTCTTGAAGATTTTAACAGCTTTTATGTGGAGAGATGACCGAATTGATGAGAAAAACCTTTTAAGAGATGGATAAGCATCAGAAACAGAGCATGTGAATTCATCCGAACACAAAACCCACAACAAAATAGCATTCAAATAAAAGAAAAACATTCACACTCAGCCATTTGAGCAAGTAACTGAATGCAATCAGAATTTACTGCTATACAATCTTTATGAGAAACTTTTTATGCCTTGAACTGGTAATTGTATTGTAGAAATGAAAGCATTATGAATGAACTCAAAGCCCAGTTAATTTACCTCGCTAGCTAAGTAACGATTGTAATTATCTTAACTAAAAGCAAGCCAAAAAATGTTTCCATGGGAAACCATTAACTAAATCTAATTATTACTGCAGAAATACTTGTTCTGTTGTAATGATTCATGCTTTAATGCAACAAAGTTAGTGAGCGGTTCACCACAGGCCTGTTGAGATCAAATGTCAATGAGTTTGATGCTTTACAGGAAAGTACAAGAGAAACTTTCCAGTAAAGGAAAATTATGTGGCATCAAAGAAACAAAAGTGGTCTACATTGGTTGAAACTTCATTATTGTCAATATGTATCTCTGTTCTAGGCTGCCATAAAACCTTTTTTTGTCCAATGTCAATGATGTCAAGGTTCGCGCGGAGGAAGAACCCAGATGCAGGCAGCGGCAGTGAAGGGGTTAAACAAAAGACTTTTAATAAACAATTGACAAAACAAAAACCCACGAGGGGGAAAACAGGACACGATAACAGGAAAAGACAGGCACATAAACTGACTACGTAAAACTAACAAGACTAAATACAACACTTGACAAACTATGAAAACTAACACTAGACTAAACACTTACTAATACCGGCCTCTGGCAGAGACAACATGCACAGAAACTCAGCGGTAGAAATCCCAAGAACAAGCACGAGTACCAGAACAAAGCACATGAACGCACATCAAACGTAATCCAAGAGCACAAGACAATGAAACATGAGGGCATTTATAGGGAAGACAAACGAAGGATAATGAGCGAGGGCAGGTGGGAAAAATTAGACACTGACGGGAAACAATACAGGAAATGAGAGGGGCGGGGCCAATGACGAGACACTGGAGAGAACGCATATTATTGTCAAAAGGACAATAATATGTTTCTCTACACACATAACCAAAGACTTTGTCATGGCTCTGCCTCAGGACCAGGAAATCCAAGACTAGGTGAGGCAGAACCATGACAAATGAGCAATAAATCATATAGAGCATTCAGAAGAATATTGCCATGTGTGCTTTGTTTAGTCACAGCCACAGACTGCAGCCTACAAACCACTTGAGTTGTTTATCTTATGGAGCCTCCTATGTAAAAATGTCAAACAACTGGCTTTAAAGCACATGTGGATTGAAACAGCTGTTGGTTTAGCACTCCACCGTGCTTCATTTATCTACACCATCCCATTTCCAAAAGCCCCTTTCCTTGAGATGTTTTATTGCTCTGTTTCGACACGCCATCTGTACCTTGAAATGACACTATGATAATACATTATAAATTATACCGAACCCATGAAAGAGTGGCTGGGTATTTTTGCCTGCTTTAAAACGTAGGTGGCTTTTTAACACTAGTAGTGTTAAGTAGCACACCAGTGTTGGGTGTAACTAGTTACTAAGTAATTAGTTACTGTAATTTAATTACTTTTCCCTTGAAAAAGTAAAGTAAGGGATTACTCTTATTTTTTCTGTAATTTAATTAGTTACTTTTGATGTAATTAAACTAAATACTTTGTGTAATATATATGTGTGTGCAATAGTGGAATTGACATCAAAATTCAGAGTCTAACTTTAAAATCCGTGCTTTAATGTATAATTCTCACATTTGTAATACTTTGGTCAGTTAATAAGAGTACTTTATGTAGTTTTATATTATTTATTTGAATGAATTAAAAGAGCCTATCCTTGCCTATCCTTGAATCACTTAACTAATCAAGGTTGATGTAGGATATAGAAAGTAATTAGTAATAAGTAATTAAATACTTTTCGGAGAGAGTAATTTGTACAGTAATCTAATTACACTATTGAATATGTAATTAGTAACTAGTAATTAATTACTTTTTCAGAGTAACTTACCCAACACTGTAGCACACACAAATGAAGACACATAACTGTTATTATTTGCTTAACTTGACTTAACTGGCTAGTAGTGGATCTTGAGCTTTCTTCTAGCAGGTTTTGACCTCCATGTCTAGTCCACACCGACCAATAACCATCAGTAAATTTACACAAATGACTCTTGTACATTTCTAGATAACGACTCAATAATGAGACCGGTCTACAAGACAAGTGATTTCCCAGTCAAATAACCAATTTGGATTAGTGTCAGTCTCGCGCACCTACTCGACCTTGACTTTGTACGAGTGGCTGCCGAAAGAAACTTCTCAGGGTTATTTCCGAAAACGAGGTTCGTGTACCACACGGCACTTCGTTACCTCATCGCTAATTATTGGACTTCGAACCTTTGCGACCCAGACGTTGGCGATTATAAGCACTGAGGTGTTTTTAACTCAAATCTAATGATGTGATCTGCCTTCGTTTTACCTTTGATTGCTTTTCTCTCTGCTCACCCTCGCAAATGGAGAACCTCGTAACCTGAACCCGGATCCATGGCTTCCCACGTCGGCTCTGTGGCTCTGAGTCCGGGCCAGAGCGGGCGTAATAACTCTCTAATGAAGTTATATGGAAATTGGATGGCCGTTTGCACACAGATGTGTGGAGTTAATTAACGCTCTGCGATTTATAGAAGTCAGTGCACAGGTGCCGCCGAACTGACATTTTGAAGGAATGGGTCAATATGGTAACACGGAGCAATGAGAATTTGGCGAGCGTGGGGTGGACATCATGTTAATGGATGGAGCAGAGAGTCGGGCCGTAACTCTTTAATCTCGAGGAATAGATTTGCATCACAGCGTTGTTCCAAGTTTTAGAAGTGTAAAAGAGCTTTAGAGCTCCAGTGCTATAAGGGGTTGAAGGTAATAAAGAATATAAGTGCTTAAAATCGATACGCACAATCTAGATCTATCTGCAGCCACCAGCTTTGATATTTAAAATGGATTCACAATGTAATTAACAGCAATAAGATCATAATTCACAGCTGGATACTCTGAGAGGAAAGAGTCACAGGGCAAAGAACTTTTATTTGGTATTCTGTTTGGTGCCTGACTAAAAATCCTACAAATTTACCTTATAGGAAATTTGCATCTATAAATTTACATCAATAAACATTACTTATAGATATGTTAGGTATATTTACGTCCTAATCAACTGTGCCAGGTAACAAAGATAGTTGATTTAAGCTTGAATCAATGTTGAGATTCAACATTAGATGTATTATCATTGGTATCTGGTGTGTTACGTACAGTATATTAAACAGCCAAAGCAATAAATGTTCAAATAAAAAAATCTTATTCTGTTTTTATTCTAGTTGACTTGTAACCTTTAGCCTACATATTGTTAGCATGTTAGCCTACTAGCATAATTGATTAACATGCATATACAGTACAAGAAATATGTTACTGCTCTGACATTATTTTTGGATTATTAATACAAAAGATGTTAAAACGCTATTTTTGTATGAAATGATCCTGTTACAACCTAACTTGTTTTCTGAACAGGCAAACTTGAACATTTTATGGGATTGGGTACCGCAGGGGGATAAAATTTCACTTTACACCAGTGTCAACCTGAAAAAATATGCCATCATGTAGGTCACCAAACCTGGGGAATGGCATGCCGAGAGACCGTGATTGTAATGAATGGAGATGCTAACTAATATCTCTTTCCAGGTATTATAGGCCTATTTGAATGGTGTTCTCGGTTTTGCCTTCTCCAAACCCCTGAGCATTTCAAAAGAAATCCTGTGGCGCATCCTCGTGTCCAACCACATTTACTCAGCCAAATTCCACGCCTGGCGCAGCATTCAGTGAGTTCTGGTGGGGTGCCACGTTTGTCAAGATTGCTTTGCTTGGGACGCCCGTGGCTGTTCCAACATTCTCTTCAGCCACCGGCCTGATTGTTTATCTCAGAATAGTCGTCACATCTGTATAACTGACTCGGTGTCGATCACATGACGTTAATTCCAGCTAAATAAATCAAATTAAATCGGAAATGTAACAGAAATGTGTAAATTCTTTGTTAAGCATGTTATAAAGATAATCTGATTAAGGCAGTTTTTTGAGGGTTTCATTTTACAGATGAAGCAAAGAATTGCGTTTTTTTTTGTATTTCATCATTACAGTGCCTGTTGTGATGCTTTACATTTTCCTAAATGAATCGGGTACACACATACAAATGTGCACACACACGCAAAAGTAGAAGACCGGGTTGAACCTGAACTTATTAAAACCGGGCAACATATACAATAATGCTTTGCTCCGTAATGTTTAATGCGTTGGAGAACATTGATTCGATGTGAAGGGGTCTATACTGTAGTGTAGTGCATTTGGGTGAGCGTGTTTGTGCGTGACTGATTCTGAAGTTTTTTTGGAGCGGACGTTGGGTTGCGGTTGAACATTATAGTCAGGTGGCTTGGAAAAATACCATCCATTTCTTCCTGCTCTGATCTACAGTGGCAAAGTGTGCATGCTAGGAATATTTCAGGAGACAGTGACGCAAATCATAGACGATTCTCTTGCTTACAACTGGCACTCCACCTGTGACTTTAAAAGCTCTGTTTTCTTCAAAGTGCTTGTGAGTTTGAGATTTCTATTGTTTACATGTCAGGTCAGAGAGATCTTTTCAAATATACTATCTGTATAAATCATCGTATGCTTATTTCAGTGAACTGTGTTGATCTTTGTGCATGCGGGGATCAGAGCATCATAGTCTATCAAACATCAGTCTGACAAGGATGATAATTCATCAAAATGGAATTACTGTACGTACCAGCAATAGACCTGTTTTTCTTGACATGCATCTGTGCACTTGTTTTTATGCTGATCCAGCATCAGTTTTCTAAATTCTCTCATACATTTATGAAAACTTTCAGATTTGAGCAGCTTGATGGAGGCAAAGCAACTTGGCTTCTATCAGGATCCCAAATAACTCTGAATCAAACATGCTACTTTGTTGCAGGATAGTGTAACTTCTGGGGTGTTTTAAGATACAATTGTTTTCTGAAGATTAGCCTGATGGACCTTAAGCTTGACATATTCACTGTCATTATGTCCAGATCGCAGCAGTGGAGTCTATTTGCCTTGGGGTTTAGCCAAACTGTCTGGCTGGGATTATGCCACATTAATATGCATATGTTAATATGCATCACATTTTTTGCACATTGGGTGAATTGTTGAGTGGTGCATGTCCCCGGGGATGTTTTTACATTTGTTTTGTATTGATTAAAATGTCTTTTTTTTTCTTCTGCAGGTGGAGCGAGAAATCGCCATCCTGAAGCTAATAGAACACCCACATGTTTTAAAGTTGCACGACGTCTACGAAAATAAGAAATATTTGTAAGTATTACAAGCATGCTGTGTAAAATTACTGTATATAGACCAGTATATCATGTAAACACTGGTCCTGCAGCGCTTCCGGCAGCATTTTTCTCTTACATATCAACTCAACTCAACTTTATTTATATAGCGCTTTTACAATTTTCATTGTTACAAAGCAGCTGTACATGAGACACATTGACTACAAGCAAAACAATCAAAGTTGTACCTGCAAAAACAAGAAAAGGTTGAAAACAGAAGACAGACACACCCACACACAAAACACTCCACACACACAACACGCACACGCACCAACACACACAGACACAGAGACACACACACACACACACGTACGTACACAGACAAGTACGCACACACACACACGCTCAGTGAGAGCACACATTTAGGATAAAGGAGAGAGAAGCACAGGTCAAATATAACAGATAATAAATTCCTATATGCAATATTAATTAAGTAAAACTTTAAGATTCTAAAGCAGCCCCCCCGGTCAGGCAGATAGTGCAAAAACAGTATGCAAACGGTGGCGAGGAACCCAAAACTCTAATCGAGAAAAAAAACCTCAGGAGAACCCAGGCCCAACCAGGGGATTCCAGTTCCCCTCTGGCAAAAGCTGCTGCCTCTGCACAAGCTCCAGAGAACTTGCACAACAAGGCTAAATAAAATAAATAAACTTAATAATAAAATAAATTATAGTTTAAGATTATCATTAATAATCTAATAGCATTTGAAATTTTGTGGTGAAGACATGTCAAGAGACCGCGTCCTTCTTTATCCAGCTCTATCATCTCAGCTCTTGTCAGGTCCCCACTTCCCATTCTCCGCTCTACCATCAGGTCAGGCCATGAACTGCATCCTGCTCGCTGTGGTAACCTTGGAACAATGAGACAAGACTGGCTGAGAGTAGAGTACTGTTCTGTACTCTTTGATGCAACAAGTACATCAGTTGTGTTTTTGGTTCCGGTTGATCTAACTAATGCAGCCTAAACCCTCTGAAGATTTATATTATGGAAGAGTAGTGTATGCAAGATTAAAAAGATGCGTCTTTAGTCTAGATTTAAACTGACAGAGTGTGTCTGCCTCCCGGACAGTGCAGGGAAGACTATTCCAAAGTTTAGGCGCTAGATAGGAAAAGGATCTACCACCTGCACTTGATTTTGAAATTCTAGGTATTACCAACTGACAGGACGCCTGAGAGCGTAATGCACGTGAAGGACTGTAATACAAAAGGAGTTCATTCAAGTACTGAGGAGCTAAACCATGTAAGGCTTTATAGGTAATAAGCAAGATTTTAAAGTTAACGCGATGCTTTATAGGTAACCAGTGCAAGGTTGACAGAACCGGGCTAATATGTTCATACTTTTTTGTACGTGTAAGAACTCGAGCTGCCGCGTTTTGGACCAATTGGAGTTTTTGTAATAAGCCTGCAGGGCAACCACCTAACAGTGCATTACAGTAATCTAGTCTTGATGTCATGAATGCATGAATTAACTTCTCTGCATCTGAGATTGACAGCATATGACGTAGTTTAGATATATTCTTAAGATGGAAAAACGCAATTTTACAGGTGTTGGCGACGTGGCTCTCAAATGACAGATTACTATCGAATAGAACGCCAAGATTCTTTGCTGACGACGAGGGTTTTATGGAACATCCGTCAATAGTTAAACAGTATTCTTGGTTGTTACTTATAGCAGTTTTCGGTCCAATAAGTAACACTTCCGTTTTGTCCGAGTTCAGTAATAAAAAGTTGTTACTCATCCAGTTTTTTATATCGACTATGCATTCCATTATTCGATGGAACTGCTGTGTTTCATGAGGCTTCGAGGAAATATAAAGTTGAGTATCATCAGCATAACAGTGAAAGCTAACTCCGTGTCGCTTTATTATATCTCCTAGAGGTAGCATGTATAATGCGAAGAGCAGAGGCCCTAAGACTGAGCCCTGTGGTACACCGTACTGGACTTGCGATTTGCGTGACACCTCATTGTTTATTGCTACAAATTGAAAACGGTCGGATAAATAAGATTTAAACCATTTCAAAGCTATTCCCTTAATGCCGACATAATTTTCGAGTCTATGTAGGAGTGTGCTGTGGTCAATGGTATCGAATGCAGCACTAAGGTCTAGCAGCACCAATAACGAGATACAACCTCGGTCAGACGCCAATAGCAGATCATTTGTAACTCTGATCAAAGCAGTCTCTGTACTGTGACATGCTCTAAATCCAGACTGGAATTCTTCATTGATGTCATTCCTTTGGAGGAAGGAGCATAATTGAGTTGAAACTACTTTTTCCAGAACTTTAGATATGAAAGGTAGATTCGATATAGGCCTGTAGTTCCTTAGTTCTCTAGGGTCGAGTTGGGGTTTTTTGACAAGGGGCCTTATAACAGCCACCTTATATGCTTTAGGCACATGTCCTAATGTCAGAGATGAGTTAATAATACCAAGAAGAGGATCTATAATTTCTGGGAGCATCTCTTTCAGTAGATTTGTAGGTATAGGGTCTAGTATGCATGTTGTTGATTTAGATGATCTAATAATTTTAGACAGCTCATCTTGATCTACGGTATAAAATAATTGCATTTTCTCCTTAAGGGCGCTGTAGTTAGTTTGTTCAGCGGGTTTCACTTCTGATTGCATTGTTATAATTTTTTCTCTAATATCTTGGATTTTATATGTGAAGTAGTTCATAAATTCATCACTGCTATGCTGATATACAGGATCAGAAGTCACTGACGATTTATTTTTTGTTAATTTAGCCACCGTGTTAAATAAAAACCTAGGGTTGTGCTGGTTTTCTTCTATTAGTGATGAAAAGTAGGCGGATCTAGAAGTTATTAGGGCTTTCCTGTATTTTCGAATACTATCCTTCCATGCTGTACGAAATACCTCTAATTTAGTTTTCTTAAAGTTGCGCTCCATTTTTCGGGCCGCTTTCTTTAGAGCCTGAGTGTGTTCATTATACCACGGTGTGGGGCTGCCATTTTTAATCTTCTTTAAACGTAGTGGAGCAACTTTGTCTAGCGTTACCGAGAAGGTGGAATTAAAATTTTCAGTGGTAATGTCAAGATCTTCAACGTTATTTCTCATGATTTGAGACAATTCGGGCAGATTATCGAGAAACGCATCTTTGGTAGTTGAAGTTATTGTTCTACCATATTTGTAACAATGAGTTTTATTTGCAGCCGTAGGCCAGTGAAGCAAACATAATACCAGATAATGATCCGAAATGTCTTCACTCTGCTGAAGGATTTTAACGTCGTCCACATTTATACCGTAAGACAGTATTAAATCTAAAGTATGATTACGAAGGTGAGTGGGTCCTGACACATGTTGACTAATGCCCATGGAGTTAAGAGTGTCTTTGAAAGCCATTCCTAAGGCATCTGTAACGTTATCTACGTGGATGTTAAAGTCACCAACGACAAGGAGTCTATCTGCGGCCAGTACTAGTTCTGATAAGAACCCACCAAATTCTTTAATAAAATCTGTGTGGTGCCCTGGAGGCCTATATACAATAGCTAGAATCAATTTAAAAAGTGTTTTATCTTTAGTATTAGGTGTTGAAACATGAAGAACCATGACTTCAAAAGAATTATATTTAGAGTTCGACTTCTGGGAAATGCTAAGAGAGTTATTGTAAAGTGCTGCGACACCTCCCCCTCTGCCTTTTAGACGAGGCTCGTGTTTATAATAATAATCTTGGGGGACAGATTCATTTAAAGCAATATAATCATCTGGTTTTAGCCATGTTTCTGTCAAACAGAGCATGTCTATTTTATGATCTGTTATCATATCGTTAACAAAAAGTGCTTTATTAGAGAGAGATCTAATATTTAGCAATCCGAGTCGTAACAGTTGATTATCTGTATTTTGTTCATGTTTAGTTTGTTTAACGTTTATTAAATTACTTTCAAGAGGTTTACGCATTATTTTATGTTTGCTAATCCGGGGGACAGACACAGTCTCTATTTTGTGATGTTTGGGAGAACGGATTACTACATGTTGTACATTTTGTGTATTCTGCGACGTGAGACGGCAAGCAGACAGTTGGTTAAGCCATACTGTCTGCTCCCTGACCTGGGCCCCAGCGAGTCAAGTTTTAGCATTAGCATTAAGACTTTTTGCCATATTTCTAGACAGGATGGAAGTCCCAGCCCAGGAGGGATGGAGACCATCTCGTTTCAACAGGTCAGGTCTGCCCTCAAAACTCTTCCAGTTATTTATAAAAACTATATCATTCTGCAGGCACCACTCAGACAACCAGCCATTTAGTGATGATAATCTGCTATAAATCTCATCACCACGATAAGCATTGAGGGGGCCAGAGAATATTACAGTGTCTGACATCATGCTTGCGAGCTCACACACCTCTTTAATGTTATCTTTTGTGATCTCCGATTGACGGAGTCGAACATCATTTGTGCCGACGTGAATGACAATCTTACTGAATTTACGATTAGCCTTAGCCAGCACATTTAAATTTGACTTGATGTCAGGCGCTCTGGCTCCCGGTAAACATTTGACTATGGTGGCTGGTGCCTCTATGTTAACGTTCCGAACAATAGAATCACCGATAACTAGGGCACTTTCAGCAGGTTTCTCAGTCGGTGCGTCACTGAGCGGGGCAAACCTGTTCGAGACTGTAATCGGAACGGTCGAGTGATGTTTTGTCCTGCGACTACGCCGTCTCACAGTCACGAAGTTTCCCAGCTGCGGAGGATTTTCAACCGGAACCGAGCTGTGTGCGCTAATGTTGCTCGCATCCAAAGTGTTTTCTATCGTCGTTAAACTCTTACTATCCTCAGATAAAGATTGGATGCGAGACTCTAATTCTAAGATCTTCTCTGTCAGCCTAACTATTTCCCTGCATTTATCGCATATAAAACCCTCGCAGCTGACAGAGAAGGCTAAGCTAAACATATGACATGAGGTGCAAGTAACAATAATAGGAATAGAAGCCATAACTCACCGGATTTGAAGTGCAATTCCAACTTACCAAGGTTGCTCGATGGATCGTAGTATACTCGCTTAAAAAGAGAAACAGTTAGCACACAAGACAAACCAGAGGCAAGATGATATTCCACAGTGTGAACAGAAAGCAAGCTAACACGCTATTGCTATGCTAACGGCGTTAAGTTAACTATCACTTTTGGTTTAGACTCTTCCAAGTAAATTACAGGAACAGGGTTATTGAGATATCAGGATAAGTTAGCAACGACAATAATAATTAACGAAAATAAAATACACTAATATTAGAGCGAAGTGATAAGAGCACGGATACAAACAAGCTGCCGGCAGCGATGCACGAAGCAGGAACAGGAAACAGCTGATGTCCTTCTGAAACCTTGTATCTCTATATTTCGTGATTTTAATTTTTTATCATAAATCATTATTATTAGTCACCTTTTATGTTTGTCACTGGGTTTTGCAAATATCTAATCAATAAAAAGCATTAAAAAGTGCTTGTCACCTTTGACAACATGGTATTTAAACACAAAAAATGTACAGGTTTTTTTCATTTCCACAAAAACTGTGAATTTGGACATACAAGGTTTTGGAAGGACAGCGCCGATATACTGTATAATAACATTTCAAACATATTTGTTTAAGTAAGTAAAATTTTAAAAAAGTTAAAAACATAAGACAAGCAAAAACAAACAATAAACAATAAAACATAAGTAAAATCAATTAACAGCTTGAGAATAAAGATGTGTTTTCAACCTTGTTTTAAAAGTTAAAATAGAAGATACAAGGCGGATGTCGGGTGGCAGTTGATTCCAAAGACGGGGGGCGGCAACTGAGAAAGCCCTATCACCCTTTGTTTTTAAACGTGAACGTGGGACAACTAAAAAAGCCCTGTCAGAAGATCTTAAATATCTGGAGGATGAAAGAGGAGTAAGAAGATCTGCAAGATAAGATGGGGCTTGACCATTGAGAGCTTTAAAAAAAGAACAGCAAGATTTTGAATCTAATTCTATTACAGACAGGGAGCCAATGTATGGTGGCCATGATAGGTGTAATATGATCAGTTCTCTTTGCCCTGGTCAACAGCCTTGCAGCAGCATTCTGAACTAACTGTAAACGTGCAATGGATGACTGAGGGAGTCCCAAATACAAAGAGTTACAATAAATAAGGCAAGAGGTAATGAAAGCACGAATGAACTTTTCCAAGTCGTGAAAAGACAAAACTGTTTTCAGTCTCGAGATGATCCGTAATTGATAAAAACTGTTTTTAACAACTGAATTTATTTGCTTAGTCAAGCAAAGTTCAGAATCCAAAATAACACCAAGATTCCTGACCTGTGACGAGACTGAGAAGAAGTGATTGCTAAGCTCCTTTATAACAATACTTCTCAGCTTTGGATGGCCAAAAACAATTATTTCAGTTTTTTCTTCATTTAGTCGAAGAAAACTACTAGATAACCAGTTTCTAATGTCCACAAGACAGGCCAATAAGGGTTCAATGGAATCGCCAGCTTTCAATGGCAGGTACAGCTGAGTGTCATCGGCATATAAGTGAAATGAACATTATGCTTCCTAATAATATCTCCCAGAGGTCGCATATACAAATTAAAAAGAAGTGAACCTAACATGGATCCTTGAGGTACTCCACTCCACTTGCCTAACTCAACAGAAAAAGTCCTGTCTTTAAGATATGAACTGAACCATTTTAAAGCAGTACCCTTGATGCCAATCAAATTTTCTAACTGCCAAAGAAGAACATTATGATCAACTGTATCAAAGGCAGCTGTGAGATCAAGAAGCAACAGGACTGTATTTTTGCCACCATCAACTGCAAGTAAAATGTCATTAAACACTTTAAGCAGTGCAGACTCAGTATTATGATGGGCAGAAAAGCCAGATTGAAGAGGTTCTGTTAACTTAGCTACATTCAAAAATGAGGTCAATTGTGACAACCTTTTCTAAAAGTTTTGATATAAATGAAAGCTTAGTGACAGGCCGATAATTATTAAGGCAAACTTCATCCAAGCCCTGTTCCTTAAGCAAAGGTTGAACAACAGCATGCTTAAAACATTTAAGGACTAGCCCAGCAGCAAGATATGAATTTATCAATACCTGAATGGCAGTGCCAATTTCAGAGAAAGAAGCCTTAATAATCACTGTGGGAATTACATCTAGAGAAGATGCAGTTGTCTTCATCTTATGGACCAAATCCCTAAGCTCCTCTAAAGTAACCTTTTGAAAGCAAGAAAAGGAGACCGAACTAGCCAGCGAAAACACTGACAGATCCGATAACTGCAAAGTGAAAGAGGAGTGGATAGCTGAGACTTTATCAGGAAAAAATATATAAACATTTTTCACAAAGGTCAGTTGAGGGTTCCACATGAAACTGACAATCTGGATTCATAATTGAGTTAATTGTGGAAAATGAAATCCTAGGTCTATGAGAATGCATATGGTAATCAAGTCCGAAAAATACTTTGACCTAGCCGATTTAACAAAATTCAGCAACCAAAGGCCGACCAGGGCAGCATACGTGGATATTAAAATCACCTAATAATAACAGCTGATCATATGATGGCATAATACAGGTTAAGAATTCACAAAAATTAGGTGGCCTATAATTGAGCGCACAGAGCACAACAGATGAATCAGACTGCAACACAATACACTGCAGCTCAAACGATGAATAACCCCCAACAGAAACAGTCCTTATGTTAAGAGATTGTTTAAAAACCATAGCAACCCCACCGCACCCACCTTGCCAGTACATCGAGGTGTACTAATAAAACAGCAATCCAGCGGACAGAGTTCCTCAAAAACTGACGACTCACCAACACTGGCCCATGTCTCTGTCAAAAAAATAATATCCAATTTGCGACTGGTAAAAAAGTCATTTAAAATAAAAGTCTTGTTGCAGACAGATCTAGCGTTAACTAGAGCCATGTTGAGATGAGATTGTGATGCCAGATTACGATCCAGCCGAACAAAGTTCAGTTGGCGAAGATTTAGCATTCCACTCCTCTCCGGCGAAGTCGTTAAACGCGGCAACGCAGGGGAATAAGTAATTAGGTCACCAAAGACCGGGTAAACTGGATGATGAAAAACGTATCTGTAATCCCAAGAGCGTCGCGCCAAGTTATGCACCTCCAGAAAAGGGCAATCCCAGGCAATCATCTTCCATACCACATTTGATGTTGAATAAGGCTTGGCGATCATAGGTCAACACTGAGTCTACTTGATATATGTGCAATACTATCCAAAGTACGCACAATTTAGACACCAGACGAACAGGTTCAACAAACTGAAACACACAAGAGAAGACGGCATGCCGAGTACACTGGCGCCATCTTGTACATGTGATCAAGTTCAGTCATTTTGAATATGTTATCAATGTTCTGTTGGTTGTTGTATTCTGTTCAAACGTTTGTGTAGTGTTAAAAACCTAAACAGGAAGTTTTTCTGCACCAGCGTTGTTTACATCTTACGTAGCGGTCTATAGGTTTTAGGGCTTTTTGAAATAGGAATAAAAATTGCCATGGTTTTGTTATAGCAAAAGTGTAACCATGTTGTTTTGTGGTTAGAGCAGAACAAGGTCATTGGTTCGATCCTAGGGATTGCACATACTAAGAAATAAATGTATAGTATAATGCAATGTAAGTCGCTTGGATATAACCGTCTGCCAAATGCATAAATAAATAAATGAGGGAAAGAAAGTAAATCGGTAGCACTTTATTTTACAGTCCTGTTTCCTATGTACATACTGTGTACTTGTTATAGTAAATATTTGAACTGGGTAATAACTAGGTACTAAACCTGAACCTACCCCTAAACCTAACCTTATCCCATGTAGTTAACTTTAAATTACACAGTACTTTCTTTGGTAGGTACACTGTAAGTACACTATATGTACACGTACTGTTAAATAAAGTGCAACCAGAAAATCTTACTAATAATTTTATCAGTATTTACTTAAACACTAAATGAAAGTCAATGGGAGTCAATGTTGTTTGGTTATCAACGTTTAAAAAAACAATTGTGTTCTGCAGAAGAAAGTCAGTCATACAGGTTTGGAATGACATGAGGATGAATAAATGATGCTGAATTTTCTATCTGGTACTCTGAACTATCCCTTTAAGTACCGGGATAAATATCAAAATACCATGGCATCACTTTACCATAGGAGCGCCACTCAACCTTTAAGAAGGACCCTTATCTGCACTTCTACAAGTTTATATTTCGTACTAAGCCAAAGTTAGCCCGAGTGTAGTGAAGTAATTAGGATAAAATGTTGACAAAATTGCATTGCAAAATTATACAAGTGCAGATCAAAAACAACTCGGACACGGTCATCTTTCTGTAGCCTACAGAAAAGTCTGGCAGAAACGCAAGTGCGAATGTGTTTGATGTTAAGAGGTTTTGAGAGAGGGTTTGTGCGGCTGCTCGAGCACTCTTAATGAGAAAGTGTGAAGCAGCGTGTTAGTCACACCAGTTTGAGAGCCGCTAATGGGGCCACGAGTCATTCGTCATGTAAACACAACCGTAATTTGCTTTGCATTTTTTGGCATCAACAAGTCTTCATAGCTCATGACTCGTTTAAGCTACGTGAGGTTTTGGCCTGTAGGAATGTTTGAGCGAATAGTTGACCAAAAATATCAATTCTGTTCTCGTTTGCTAACCCTCACGTCTTTGGTTTCGGTCTTAACACGTATCAAAGTAGCATGAATTTAGGATGAGTTTTTCGCACACACACTCATACACACAAACGTTGTATTATAAATTGTTCATGGTACTGACCCGCGGTGTATGTGTTGCTCGAAACACAATCTCTCCTCAGAAACTGTTTGTTAATTTAACTCTTGTCTTCAAACTCTCGCTGACAGACAACCTTCCCAGCAACCAAATTTCGAACCACAGTACCACGTTATCAAACCGAGCAAAATCACAAACTAAAATCTGCTCAATTTTTTATCGTGTTTACTTTCATTCCGTTCCTTTCATCTCCGCACTCGTCTTCCAGTGTAAGAAACGACACGTGGAATAAATACGCCAATGTACGCTCACGGTTTATATAATGAAAGACTTCACTCGTAAAGAAACTGAAGCTGTCGGCGAAGTATTTCTCATCCTTATACAAGCTCAGACTGAAGGGGTTCATCTCAATCCCTGTTTGCGAATATCTCCCGTGCTTGGAGATGAAATAAGCTATTCTCTTTGAGAGAGGACTTGGTTCTTTGAAAACCTCTTTGGGGAAAGATGCAAACGAGGTCCTCTAAATTCACACTTTACTCTCGTTTTTTGCAGGTATTTGGTTTTAGAGCACGTGTCTGGTGGGGAACTCTTCGACTATTTGGTAAAGAAGGGCAGGTTGACACCCAAAGAAGCCCGGAAGTTTTTCAGACAGATCATCTCCGCTCTTGACTTCTGCCACAGTCACTCAATATGGTGAGTACGATTAGAGACTCCTGACTCTAAGATCGCATTTTCACATAGTTTTAATATAATACTGTAATAACATCCACAACACACTCATTTGTGTAAACTAGTAGGCACGACACAATTTAACATTATACAACATTTTAATCAAATGGAAAACATAAAACCACAACCACACTTAAAGGGATAGTTCAAGCAAAAATAAAAATTCAGTCATCATTTGTTCACTCTCATGTGGTTGGAATCATCTATATGACTCTTTCTTCAGTGGAACAAGCAAAAAAAGATATTTTAAGAAATGTGGTTTTGTGTCCATACAATGGATGTCAATGGGGACCAATGTTGTTTGGTTACCAACATTCTTCAAAATATCGTATCTTGTGTTCTGCAGAAAATAGACAGTGAACGTTAACTAAAACCTCAACAGTTGGAGATATATTTGAAAATATGACTCAGTACAGCTTCGTCTTATCCTTTCACACTTAATAGATTAGAAGCGAACCGCGAACCTGCGTACATTCTTCCCCCGTCGCACGTTAAATTCAAATTCACACCCCGGGGTTTTCTATTCGAACCGTATTAAGATATCATCATACTCCAGCTCCCTTTTCTGTCTCAGAGCTGTGTGAGGCAAAGCAAAGCGAGGCAGCCGCCTCTCACGGTTCCTCCTAAGATTTATGTTCGCAGTCCTCATGCTAAATGCTCTTCTGGAGGGTTTGGAGACTCCGGGACGGACGAGGGAATCCAGTGTCGTGAATCAGATCGTGTCATCTCCCACAGCGGTCACAGATGGTTTTCACGTCATATTGCACGTCGAAATAGAAACGAGTCGATTTGCATGTCTCTTGAGTTGCTTTATTCATTATATAATGTGAATCTATACTACAACAATTTTTGAGAAAACCATTTTGGGGGTGAATAAGCTGTTTTTTATTATTAATATTGAGGCACATTTAAAATCAGCATTTTATTCGGTTGATTATATGTAGGAACAGTTTGACTGTTGTCAATTTGTACGGTTCATTTGAGAAAATCCCTCCGATTATTTCTGTCATTTTTCGTTTGTTTATGATAATTGGTCTTATTTGCTTCACTGAAGCATAAAGCTGGTTATTAACATTAAAATCGACGAGGGCTTAAGCGCTGCCATATAATGATTACAAATTGAATGCGGTTCATGTTCTTTTATAAATATCATTAGTTGATATTGACTTCAGAACCGCATTGCCATTTTAAATCGAGTCTTTTGTTCTGCAAATCCCTGACTGCTCATTGGCCAGACATAATATTAAGTAGTGCTTAACCCCAATAAATGTGTTTGAATTTCCTTGTCTCGCTATTTAAGACCTGAGAACCCTTTCAATAAAGCATGGTGGTTGTACAAAGGGACACCAATGGCATCAGTTTGTATTACCATGCACTCTGTTGCTACCATGCCACTAAATGTATTTATTTTTTCTTATTTAAAGAATTCAATTCAGGTTTATTTATATAACACTTTTTACAATGTTGCATTGTTTCAAAGCAGCTTTATTAAAGGAAGAAGAACAAAACAAAAAGAAAAACACATAGAAAGGTAAAATACAATACAGCGCATTTTATTGAAAGACTAAGACCACTCAAGTAAGCAGTGTTAATGGAGTTTACAGAATCTTAAAGTAATCTAATATCAGAAGTCTCCTGGTGAGCATGCCAACACGGCTCAGTGGCGAGGAACCCAAACTCTAATGATGAATAAATGGAGAAAAAAACCTTGGGAGAAACCAGACTCAGCCGGGAGGGTCAGGTCTCCTCTGACGTGTTACAGCTGCGTAACAGCAACTCAGTAACTTTGAGTAAAAGTTTTTTGGTTAGTGAGGAAAGCTTATTCTTATTATTTGTTTGAAGCTTTTTAAGTCTAATGAATATTTTTACCCTTGTTTTCTGTAATAGACACAGGCATGGCATCAGTTTTGGAAGGCAGCAGTGATGCATGTGTAGTTTGAGCGCTCTGAGGAAAGGATTAAGAGAAAGTTTGCGTGGATAAAAGAGCTGATCCTCACATTTAGCAAGTACAAGGTTATTAGGCTGATCTATTTACTGTACAGATAGGGAGGCATTATGGGTAATGAGTGTCTTAACATGTGCTTTAAACACAAACACGCTTTTCCATTTGTGCGCACCCACATACAATATAAAAATAAAATTCTTGCTAAAAGTCTTACTAAAAAGTGTTGTAAAATGCATTTTCAAGTTATAAGTTGTATCTTATACAGTGTTTTATATTATTTATATCATATTTTATCATATTTATGTTTTTGTGATTGAACATACAGTATCTCTCTCTACTTTTTTACATGTAGATATAAAATAATAATAATTTATATATTGTCTGTTTGTTTCAACATTTGTTTGGAATGACATTTGTTACTGAAGGCCACACCCATCTGTAACTGGCTTCTTTCCACCCAAATTATGAATAGAAAGTATTCCTTCTGCCATGTTTCTGTATTAATATAACACATATCCAGTAGCACAAAGAAATAATGATAATAAAGATAATTGTGTTGTTTACCTTGCACAAAGTATAGCTTTAACATAGGAAGATTATATTTGTATTTTATTGCATAAAAACTCAGTAACTAGTATTCATGTACAGTATAATAAAAATGCAGATATTGCAAAAGATACAGCAGGCAAAAAGTGGCGATGACTGATTCTCCGTAACATTTTTTAAAGGGCTGTTTAACACAGCCTATGATTTTTTAAATCATAATTTGACATCTTGGAAACCAAGATATTGTGAGAGTTTTGGTATTGAGACAGTGGTGGAATCAGACAGTAATACCATAAAACTCCTAATAACAGCTGGTTGTGTTTGTTTGTTAAGATCAAACATAAATACGATAAAATAAGATTAACATAAAAAACCATAAATTCCTTCAATTACTATAATTATATTTCTTAAAGTCTCTCTCTCACATATACACACACAGTCATGCACACAATGTGGGTGTCGTATATGATAAATCGCAGTCACGCAGTGATCTCACATCTGTTATAAACCTCACTTCTGTGCACCCTCAGCGTGCCGGCGGAGCTCGGTGGTCCGAGAGTCTCGCTGTCTCTCGTCCCCGGATCATTTCTCAGAGCCCGAGGCCTCCAGCAGAGCAGCGGTGGGGCAGTGTGCTCCACAATCCATGAGGAATGTCCCTGTCACGATGTCACATTTCCCCAGGTCTCATGAGGCTGAGAGATGTCCGTCCTCTCTGATCTCCTGCCAGCACAGTCAGCAGGGGATGATGGGAGAAATACAGGCCCGATATTCTCTTTTTCCGCTTCCGTCTTTTCCTCTTTCGGTTTGTCTGTCAGTCTAAGTCAGTTTTTTCTCGTCTGCTGTATTTCAGTAGTTTTGTTATTCCTTACTAACCTGTCTGATATGTTGAAGTATGTGATAGAAAGTCTTTTATAGGATGCAGATTTTTTATTGTGATGGACAGATTGACAGGAAGCCACGGATATATAAACGTCAGCGTTTTTAGACGTTTTAATCGCCGAAGGGCGACTGCTCATTCGATCCCTTGCCGTCCACCTACGAGATCATTATCTTTCGGCTTCTAGACGTTACCATTTCCTCGAATATAGACACTAATAGAGTCAGTATAAAGCTTACCTGTCAGACAGTGCGTATATATTCGGAAACAACGTAAGACAGGAAGACTAGCTATTATGAACAGATATTTTTTGTCTTTGTGACGTTTGTTTTTATTTCTGGGATGCAGTGTCTTTTTCACAGGGTTACTTGAAATAAAGACGGAGAGAATTTAATTATCTGTTCTTCCTATACTCAGTAAACGATAAGCAATATTATCTCATGATCTTTTTTGTTTTGTTAATTGATCATAAATAAGGATTGCCGAGTTAAATAAATAAGCACTGTGTTTGGTTGCTTGATTTAAACAATCTCTCATGCGATTTGTTTGGGTATTTTTGTTGTCTAATGCGGTGATGATGATACATGTCAGTCTGTCTAAATACTTTTTTGGCCCGCTGTATATAACAATAACACATTATAAATGGACAACAGCGCTCAGAAATATCCGGCATATAAAGATCTGTACATTAGCACCCCCTCAACCTCTCAACACGAATAAAAGTCACATGGTGACCATTTATAAAATCCAATATCGGCATAAATACACTTATAAATAGACTTATCATAGGTGTTTTGATTTTGTGAGCATGTAATGTATGATGTAATGGTTTTCTGTGCCACCAAGAACAGGTTGGATGAAATAGCCAATCATTTTCATGAGCCACTTGCATTTGGAGGAAAATGTGATCAGTTTTGTCTGGCTCTCAAAACAAAGTTAATAAATTTAAAGAACACATGAAATATGTTTTTTTTGCATGTTGGTTTGAGTTTTGGAAAGTGTTCTCACATATGTCAAAAAAAATATGTTAGGTGGTCTTTGCAAGTCTGTCGAATGATGTTTTACTGTAAATCTAATTATGTCATCATCAGTGTAATATTAAGAGATACAGAAAATTACATTAGCCTAGTATGAAAACAATGGAAATCTGAGATAGTAAACAACACTTGTTTACTATTTGTGTGTGTGTGTGTGTTTGTTTACCCGACAGCAAACAGCCAGCACGCATGTAAACCCAAGTGCTAGTAAACATACAGAGCACATACATGTTGCATAATTAAACTGCATAATAATGAGACCGCTGTGAACAGCATGTGATTAAGTTTGTTAATGGACTTTCACATTCACTGCCTGCTGTTCTTTACATTACAGTAATGTAAAGCTTGTTTGGGTGCTAATTGAGTTAATGGACCTAACCGAAACATATGAGCTCTACAGGGAAAGTACAGAAGACATTTATAGAAATATAATTATAGAAATACAATTTTTGTGTTCATAATATTTGTTTTTAATAAGACTGTCAGCTGATTGAAAAAAGTAGTTTGATTGTAATGGATTTTGACTGATTATTTGAATCATGATGACAGTAATTACATTTCTCAATATTCACCGAGAAAAGACCCCAATTGGAGTTAATGCCAACATTAAGATATTCGTTTTTTTTGTTTTTTTTGCTGACAAGCATTCAATAGATGGCACCAGGCAGTATTTTTATTTTTTTGTCCTTTTCATTGAATGTAACTTTAAATAATTTGATTGCCTATACAGCAAGGTTATTTTAGTTTACTGAGATTAAAACTTTGAAAACGTATCTGTTTATTGTAATCAAATAAAATATTGGCCAAAAATTATTGGAAAAACTTTGAAATGTTGCCTCAGAAATAAACTGAAGTTAGTTTAAGGCACTAAAACTATAATAATAAACAAAAAATAATATAAAAATGAATTATTTATGTTTTCTTATAATAAATAATAAATAAAATTAAAATGACAAAAGCATACAACAAAGTTGCTAAAAGTTTAACTAAAATTAAGTAAAATTATTAATTAATTAAAAAAATGTAATTAATAATGCATTATTATTATATAAGTAATTACATAATTAATCATTAATAAAATAAGTAATTTAAAATATTAATAAAACTAAAAACAAAAACATACTAACTCTGCTATACAGTACTAAGCAATCCATTGAGTTTCTTGACTCACACAGACATGAAAGTACAACTTGACCTGCTCATATATCTAAAAAAATAATCTCATACAGGATACACTGTAAATTAAAACGTAAATTATCATTATAAATTTCATTTTTTTTATTAATATTTAGGTTTGTCATCCATTTATTTTTGTGCTGTACTAGCCAGGCCACTTCTGTGAGGGCTTTTTTTAAAAAAGTGTTCCTATAAACTTAAGTTAAATGTACAGATGTAAAAAGTTACAGTTTTTTTATTAGCTTTTATAGTTAGGAACACTTCAGCCAGAACTGCCGTTTCGACAATATCGTAAACACAACTATAAAAAACATTAAGCTGATTTAAATGCAGATCTCTATCAACAAACAGAACAACCCAATGTATGCATAAAAATGTAGACTCACCGGGCCAGTAAATGTGCAATTTAAGACCTCGCGGGCCTTCAGGGCCTCTATGCCCTCAGCGAGCAACACAAAGCCAATAGTATCAGAAGCATCACGGGATGGTTTATTACCACAACTTCACTAACATATTTCCTTTCCCCTGCTTCCGTTCTCCATTAACCTGCAGGCCGGAGGCATTGAAATTAACCTCGCCGCTGTCGGATTAATAACCTGCCGAAAGGAATGTACGCGAATGGTCTCTGATCATATCAACAAACTGTTTCTGTCAGGGAGAGATTACGACGTCTGGGTTCTGTTAATGCTCGCAGATGTGACTTTAAAGAGCCATTATGGATGTTAGTGCTGTGGCAGCTTATAAAACACACCTCTGCAATTTGTCCCTTTGATATCATTGAGCTGTAAATCTCATATTTAATTATATGACGGGTGCATACGAGGGTTCATAGATTTGGTCCGTTGTTGTTGGTTTTATGACCTCTATGAAAATGTAAGTACTGTTAGTCTTAAATTTCATGGTCTGAATATTTGATTGTCATCAGTGTGTCCATAGGTTTGTATTCCGGATGTGAAAGAACTCCAGCTGAATTTTACAGAATGTATTTGTATATAGTAACATGTATTACTATACGTAACGTGTTAAGCAACTGAGAGTGTAGTATTAATAATTTACCATCAAAACTTAAAAAAAATGCAAACTCATCTAAAGTAAATTGCCTATGAATGGAGCATGTCTAGTGTGTTACTATTTTTAACTAGCATGGTGTTAACTTTAACTAGCGTATTACAAATTTTAAATAGCATGGTACTAATTTTAACTAGCATGTTGCTATTTTTACTATTATGATGTTAACTTTAACTAGCGTGTTACTAACTTTAACAAGTGTGTTACTAATTTTGAATAGCATGTTACTAATTTTAACTAGCCTATTGCTATTTTTAACTAGCATGGTGTTAACTTTATTTACCGTGTTGCTTTTTTTAACTAGCATGGCGTTAACTTTAACTAACGTGTTACTAATTTTAAATAGTGTGATGCTATTTTTAACTATCATGCTGTTAACTTTAACTAGCCTGTTACTAACTTGAACTAGAGTGATACTAATATTAACTTGCGTGTTATTTTTTTAACTTGCATGGTGTTAACTTTAACTAGGGTGTTGCTATTTTTAACTATCATGGTGTTGACTTTTACTATGATGTTACAAATTTTAAATAGCGTGTTGCTATTTTTTTATAATAGCGTGTTGCTATCATGGTGTTAATTTTAACTAGCATGTTACTGACTTTAACTAGCGTGTTGCTATTTTTAACTAGCATAATGTTAACTATCTTTCATTTAAGTCTTTAATATCAATGTAGATTTTTATTTTTGGTTTAATTTTATATTTTAACCTTTTAACTGTTTTGACCGTTTTTGAATATATATATACTGTATACTGTATATATGTATATGTATGTACCTTTTTTATGTATGTGACAAATCAAATCTTGAATCTTGCTGTGCATTTGCTAAAGTTTTTGGGATGCTTCTTTAGGTATGATGCTGTGCAGTTACTGTGTATGTGGTTGCTAGGTTGCGAGGGTGTTTAGGGTGGTCACTAGGTGGTAGCTTTGTAGTCTGAGTCAGAAGAGCCTACTCCCAAGTGTCTGGTATTTTGGTCTCTATATTGTATTTCTCTTTAATGTTTTTTCTCTATTATTCGCTAAAATTTATTATGGAGCGTTAGAACAGACAGAAATGTGAGCAATAATAAATATGCTGCTTTCTTGAGCGTATGAAATTCGCAGTGTGGTTGTGCCCTCAATAGTGTATAAAGACTTTGAAACTGTATTGTTATGCTTGGAACTATGAAAAGTGGGACAGTAAATTAATTAACAGAAACTTTGGAATTCATTTTGATGTGCTAGGAAGCAAAGCAGAATTATTATGTTAAACAGCTCGCTGGTGTCGGCCTGTGGTCAGATGGGTAGGTGCTTAACATCACACTCCGGCACGGCGGACATCTGTCATCTCCTCCCACTGGGTTTTGTGGACTGGCAGCTCTGAAAGAGAAGAACAGATAAAGAGACAGAGACAACTGCAAAGCTTTTTTCATTGATGATTGTGTGATCCAGCGGGTCTCAGATCTCTCTGATGTCATATACAGTGCCCTCCAAGTGGGGGGGATATCACATTATGAAAAAAATGTTTTTCTCTAATATACCCTGGTCACCATTATTGGCACCTTTGGTAAATATGAGCAAAGAAGGCTGTAAAAATAAATCTGCATAGTTTCTCCTTTTATGTTTTATTGAAAAAATCTACAAAATGCCAACATTTCATTAAAGTAAAACAAATTGAAGTGGGGGGATATCACATTATGAAAAAAATGTTTTTCTCTAATATACCCTGGTCACCATTATTGGCACCCTTGTATTCAAAACCTTCTGCAACCTCCATTTGCATGAAAAACAGCTCTGATCATTTTCTATTTTATGTCTGATGAGGCTTGTGAATAAATCGCAAGTCGTCCGAGTCCATTCCTTCATACAGAATCTCGTAAGATCCTTCAAATGTTGGTGCTCTCTTATCTTCAGTTCATCCCACTCATTTTCTATAGGGTTCAGATCAGGGAACTGGGATGGCTATATCAGGATCTTGATTTTGCATTCAGTGACACATTTTTTGTTGATTTTGATGTTTGTTTTGAACCAGTGTGCTGATGGAAGATCTAACCACGAGACATTATAATATTTCTAGCAGAGCAAGTCAGGTTTTGATTTTTATAACTTGGTATTTGATATAAAACATGATGCCATCTATCTGAACAAGATGTCCAGGACCTCTGGTATAAAAGTAGGTTCACAACAATAAAGATCTGGTGACATATTTAACTGTGGACATCGGGCACTTTTTATCCCTGTGTGCATCAAACATGCTGTTCATTTCATATGGCCATAGAACCAGTCCTGGTTGTAGTTCCAGTATGGCAAATTAATATGGTGGAGTTTATTTTTAAGATGAGATTTGTTTCTTGAACAGTGTCCCAAACAACTTGTGGTGATGGAGGTGCAGTTTTCCTTTGTTATTATTAAATGCTTTCTGACCCCAAAATTCAACTGATTACTGCAATTTTCCATCTGTGATCTCTGAAGAGTCTTTGACCTCTCAAATTCTTCTCCTCACTGTGCATTGAGACAATATAGACACACATCCTGTTTCAAGCTGATTTTCAACATCTCCGTTAAAACAATAAACAATTTCATTAAAGCCATTTTGTATTTTGTGTAGCTCAACAGAACTATATTGCACAACAGAACTATATTCTTTGGTTTTATCCATTGTGATAAATGATTAAGGGGGTTTGGGCTTTGTAATATTTATTCTCCTGTGCAACGAGAAGTCATGACTGGACAACATCATGTTTCTAGTCACCTTGGTGTGCTAAGAAAATGTAAATATCAATGGGAATATACTTGGGAGATATTTTACTCATAAGAATTTCTAAGGGTGCCAATAATGGTGACCAGGGTGTATTAGAGAAAAACCTTTTCTCATAATGTTATATTCCCCCCACTTCAAATTCTTTTACTTTAAAGAAACGTTGCAATATTTTAGTTTTTTTAAATAAAAGATCAAAGGTGAAACAATGCAGATTTATTTTTACTGCCCTGTTTGCTCATATTTACCAAGGGTGCCAATAATAGTGGAGGGCACTGTACACATGTTGTCTTTTATTTGCACTGAAAACTTTAGCAGGGAAACCTAAAAAAATTGTCATTATATATGACAGAGTTTATAATGTAGTGGCGATGTTACAATATAAAACACAAGTATATATTAAGTAATTTTAATGAACAAATAATGACTTATTAGAATAGTCATTACTATTAATTATTAGTTAATTGTAATAATATGCTCAATTAATAATATTATATTAGTTTATTACAGTATATTATGAGTTGATTATTAATAATCACTATTGGTAATGTTCATTTATTTAATTTTAATTAAAAAACTTTTATGTATATTCTTATTGCTATTGTAGTTATTTATATATATACCTTATAAAAATATAATGTAAAACTGTATATGTTAATGTATTACATAAACACTGTGAAATTCATAAGAAAAAAAAATTGTATCATGTCATTCGTGAAATGTCACTTTAATATGTTTGGGTCTTTATCTCACACGCAGTCACAGGGACCTGAAGCCAGAAAACCTGTTGCTTGATGAGAAAAACAACATTCGGGTCGCAGACTTTGGCATGGCGTCCCTGCAGGTGGGCGACAGTCTGCTGGAGACCAGCTGTGGGTGAGTGAACAGCACCATTAACAACACTAATAATGGGGACAATCAGGTCGGGTCTTGACTTCGAAGATACATAAAAGAGTTAAAGGAGGTCAGTCATTTCTGTAAAATGGCTATAATTACTGGACCACACAGTCATTTCAGTGCTGTGAACTTCAAATGGTAGTCAAAGGTAACTTACTTCAAAACTGTTGGAGTGTTTTTGTTCATTAAAATTTTCTGACTCTAAGATTTAAATGAGCTGTTTTTGCCTGTTTTACCTTTAAGACGGTGACCTCGATCATCATTGGCTAACCGCTTCACACTAAAAATGAGTAACTGTCCACTGTAAAGTTGTTAAATACAAAAAAAGCAATTGGATTGTAAGGGCAGGTAGTGATTAATGTACACATGCTTGACGTCAATACTGAGTGACCCGTTTTACTACATATAGGGTGGGTCACAGGAGAAACTTTCTTTTCCAGTATGTGGAGGCAGCTAAAGGTAAAAAGTCACTAAATTGTGTTACTATATATTACAAATCCTTGCATGCTTGCTATGAGTACACAGCAATGACTTAAGTTTCTGTAGGTCTGGCTGTGGTACTATGTGGTACTATAATAAGAATAAGAATAAAAATACAGAACACAATTTTGTGTTAAATAAACTATATTATTATTATATTATATTATATATGATATAACTATTCTGGTATTGTTTCGTCAAAAAATATAAAGTACAGTTTGTGATGCTGATCTTGATGCCAGATTATGCCAAAACAAAATATCTTCCCTTTAGGATTCTTCTTCCTTTTCCCTGTGTGATTTTGTCCACGTTGCCCACATTGACTCCGTTGCTCCATCGTGCAGATAAAATGTGCACGATGCTCTTTGGATTATTCTTAGTGCATGCTGGGTAACATAAATCATCAGGTTTTGAACAATCTTGTGCCAAAAGTGTGAAAATACAGCCGTGGAAAAAAACTAAGAGACCGTTTAAAAATTAGTTCCGTTTTTTTCTGAATGTAATATTTATAGGTATGTGTTTTGATAAAAAGCTTATTTTAAAATTGCATTTGTTCGCAGAAAATGAAAACTGAAGATAAAGCTCAAAATAACAGAAGAGATGCTCTGTATTTTTCAGACCTCAAATACTGCAATGAAAACAAGTTCATATTCACGTTTAAGCAATACAACAGTCATATTTCTACATGTATTTAGGGAAAGCTCAAATTTATTTTTTATGTCATAACCTGGATTTTTATCACCGTTTTCATGTGTCTTCTCATGCTGTCAGTCTTTCACATTGCTTGTTGGATGACTTTGTCACTCCTGAAGTTTGATTTTGTTGAAATTCAACAGACACTGGACTGAAATGGCCACAATACATCTAGAAATGCTGATGAAATGAATTCTTTCCACGGCTGTGTATTTGTCAAATAAAGTCTATACAGTATTATAGTAATCATTGTTAAATGCAATTTAAATGCAAAGTATTTTAGAAAATCTTTTGGTTATGACGGCACTTGATATTGCCCCTGTACAAGCAAATACTTAACCTTTTACTATTCTCAAGCAGATTCATTTGTTCGTGTTTGCTTGACCTTTAGGATTACAGTTGGACATCATCATAGATTAAATTTGAATGCATTGAAATACCTTACTTCGAGTCACCTCATATTTATATAATAGGAGTTTGTTTAGGTCAAACCAGACACAGAGTACCTTTGTCCAAACCTTTGTGTACTCACAGGGTGACAGCGTCCCCTCCGCAGGTCAGAAAATCCAGTGAAACTCGGTTGCCTCTCAGCATCATGACTCAACACTGGATCTGGATTTGTTCCGTCACGCTAAAAATGACCTCTAAAGGAGTTATGTGTTGGTATGGGACGTCGTGGCCTTAACCGTTTATGATTGTAATGAATATTTTCATGTTACAGCATCAGTCTGTAATCGATGAATCAATAAGAGGTTCATTAGGATGTAGTGCAATATTTATATTTGAGGTTACAGTGACGTCATTTTTATACAGATTCTTTTTATTACCGATTTTTATATTTGGGGATACTTTAATAGTCTCATGTAGTGATGTGTTTTATGGCCACAAACCAGGCACTCTGATTGTTTGTACATATAATGACTTTAATTCAGGGTTTTTTAATTCAGGGTGATTTATTTATTTCCATTTATGCTGCATTCTTAAATATGTGACCTTGCCTATAAAAACCCAGCTAAAGTCATTTTTCTGTGATTTACTGTTTTCAGTTCAATTCAAGTTTATTTGTATAGCGCTTTTCACAGTTTACACTGTTGCAAAGCAGCTTTACAGGAGAAATATCTTTCTTTTTCTATATAAAATAATCATAATCATCAAAAAGAACATGCTGTGAAAATATAACTTTGATATATTTAATACTGACTTCAAATTATTGTTTAGAAAGCCAATTTATATTCCACTTTTGTGTAAAACAAATAATGTGGTGTCAATAAAGTAATTGATTTCAGTATTTCAGTATTAAGTATAAAGATACCGTATAATTTGCCATTTACAGTAATAAATACACATGACCTATTTTCATCATTTTTATGGCTAAAACAACTTTGATGCTCCTAATCTCATAATTAGATTATTGGACTTTAGTCTGGATTTCACAGACAGGGTTACATTTCAAGAAGTAAATTTCGCTCTTTTTGAGCATTTGAGCACCGCAAAAAAAAAAATCTTTGGGCATTTTTGGAGACATTTATAAGTATAATAATCCTTTTCATAAATCTATTCATTGTTGTGATTGCTAATTAAAACACAATCAGAAATCCAGCCTGCCAATCTCGATGAAAGGTTTTCTAAAATATCCACATCCCGTGCCCATGATGACTGGACGAGTCATGCAAATTCATTAGAACACATGACATCTTAAATGAAACCCATTAATCTATGACATGACCATTACTGGATCTGTCTGCTAGACGTTCCTTTGACCTTTGTTCTGTCATTTGGCTCACGACAGGTGTTCAAACCAAGATCTGATTCTTTTCATATTCATTTTAAAGTGATGTGTGCAAATACTCCCAGAAATGGAGAAAGGGTTTTGATGGACAGCTGGATCACAGCAACTTTGAATAATAATACAAGCTGAATTTGCATCGGCTCACAGTTTGAGTAATATCTATTGAGGTTTTTTGGATTTCCTCAGATTTTTTATTGTGTTTATTCCATCTTTATTAATAACACACCATTTTCGGCTTGTGATAATAATCCATTGTACCAAAAAGAGACGCTTGAACTCAGATGTCTAATCGTTTGCAAACCCACATGAGTTTTCGAGGCGTCTAAATATCTGCCTGTCACTGGCTGACGGCTCGTGCAGAAATGAGGGAGGAAATGAGCTTTAGCAAACAGCTCGAAGTAGATGAATTTTCTGGCACGCGGCACCGCGGGGTTCCTCGACAGAGTCATCCGTTAATGGTTTATTTTCATCTCTAATTCGCCGTACTCATCAACGTAAACAATGGAAACTTTTTCTGCCCTTAATATGTCCGATTGGTTTTGATCTCTCAGATTTAACACGCGTGATTTAGAGGAAGATCTGTAACCTCTGCGATGGTACGCTTTTTGACTCCTGACAGCAAAGGTTGGGCTGTATGTGTTGAAGGCAGATTTGTTGTTTTCAAAAAATGAGTGCCATGTTGTTGTTAAAGCCCATAAATGACGTTTATTTATTTGTATTAATTTTGATGAGAAATTGCAATTTCAATTTCAATTTCACTCATTCTAGACATTTAGAGTTCTCCACAAAACTATTTTGCTTCTGCTTCTCCAGATCTTTCGGAGCCAACTTTTGGGTTGACATTTTTTAGTATTTCTGTATGCAGTCAGAGTACTTCTAGCTGAATATGTTGCACGAGAAGAGAAAGCCCTTGCAAATAGGATATTGGTATTTGCCTAGGCGCACGCTTGTAAAGGTGTTCGAGGGATCATGGGAAATGTTGACAGCTCACTGAGAAAATCTCTCGCAAATATGATTAGCTCTGGATGTGCCTGTTTATCTCTGAAAACATGTTCACACTTGTGTTGTTGGGAAGAGTGTCATGCACTAATGCACTGCAGTGTTGGGGAATAGGATTTGCCAAGAAAGATGAACAGAGATGACAGATGATGAATCAGGAAGTCACCATTTTCTGATGCTAATTATTCAAGGAAGATGTTATCTTCTTTAGGATATTTTTAATCCCCCACCACCAAATCTGAATATTAGTCATTCTAAACAAACAAATGTTCACGTGTCATTTCCTTGTAAAATATTCCAGTAAAAATATATGTCGGTAAAATATCACTATTTATTGCTGTGTATTGTTATTAGAGCTGTGGAAAATAATATTTTTTACCATGCATGCCGATGCTGATGTGAATGATTACTGTATCTATGCATAAAAACAAATAATAAGTTATTTTAAATGCATAATAAACTTATATGCTGTTATATGACAATAGTTAATATTTTTATTGTAAATAAAGTATTATTATCTATTTTCAATATGTTGAAAATAAATATTATAAATGTGTCTTTCAGACTGTAATTTAAAAAGCAGCGCGACTTAGCCCTTGTGTATATCTGTTTCTTGTACCTTTGTTTAAAGCTGTTGCAAATTGTTTAAGCTTTAAAGTGCTAATTCGACACGCAAATGATGCCACACCACATCTTTTATAAGCGATCTACTCATGTTATTAAGGAAGTGCATCTTGTCAACGCATCACGTCACAACTTTGAAAAGCCACAAAAGTGTGAGTCACCACAAGGTCAATGGGGTCCCTCAGGGATCAGTGCTTGGACCACTCCTCTTCTCCATCTGCCCAAAATACTTGGGACCTATCATACAGGCACATGGTAATTCGCGCAAAGAGCTTATTGACATGTACGGATGCACGAAGACACTCCCCGTAACACATTGTTTTTAATCGCGTAAGTGGCGTAAAAAATCATGTAACCCCGTGAGTAATCAAGAACGAGGATTGCGATGCTACGCCTTTGGTGTGAACACACCAGAAGTGTTTATTAATACATACAAATTTTAAGGACATGATGCATCAAGTTTTAATCGTAATCAAATCGATTTGCGAGACAAGTGAAGATTCCCAGCTCAAATTGTTACGATATTAATAAAAATAAACATTACAGTTATATGTAATAAACAGTAACACTTCCTTATGTTCATTTAGCGAATATCTCATGTAAATCGTTCCTTGACTATTTCAACTAGACTGTACAGATTTACTTATTTACCTATTTACCATCTAAAGGGCAATAATTGAAATGTTTTTCTCTCAAATTATGGGTTTTCTCATACGTATTTTATCCTTTCACAGGTCGCCTCATTATGCCTGTCCTGAAGTCATCAGAGTAAGTTTAACTTAACTGTCAGATTTTTACAACCTAAAAGAAATATACACAAGCACAACCGTCTGCATGAATGCTCTCATCTCAAAACGGCATTGGAAATCATTGCGATCTGACCTTCTGTCCTTGTGTGTGCAGGGTGAGAAGTATGATGGAAGGAAAGCAGACGTTTGGAGCTGTGGGGTCATTCTATTTGCTCTGTTGGTGGTGAGTCATCCTAGAGTCAGACAAGAGTTTACCTTACAACAACAGTTCACCCAGAAATAAAAATGGGCAACATTTACAGACCCTTGTATTATTTCAAACTCATATGATGATAGTTTAATTTAACAAATTGATAGAAATATACATTTTTGTAACAGAGGTATAGTAATTTTTGGGGTGAGCCGTTTTCAAATTTATATTTTCTACATTTTCATTTTTGGATTGTTTACAGAGACATGGACAGTAAATAACACTCAATTTTTTTTTACATTGCTCATTTTTTTTACATTGCTCAAGACATGCTAGATATTGAAGTCATATTTTCAGCATATTTTCAGGCGACCCTGTGCTTTTCTGTCAGAAATTGTTTAATTTAATGGTGTATAAAATAGCAAGGCAGGAAATGGATGTTTCGAAGTCCCAGAGACAATACAATTTTAAGCGGGCAATATCCCCAACAGTTTCTGCTCATTTCCAATGCACTTGCTCAATTTTGAGTGCAAAATTCCGACCCTTGAGTCTGAGAGGGTTTATCTCCACGCGGCCGGGATTTCTAAACCCAACCTGGATTGTTTTTGACGTTTTAGAAATTGAGTAATTTCTTCAGAGATGATTCATTGTGCTTCTCAGATAATCCAGATATTCCAGATCTGCTCTTCACACGCCAGTGAAATATAAAACCAAGACAACTATACATGAACTATCCATGTAGATTATGTCTTTACACTAAGGGTCTCATTTTATTCTCCTCTCATCTCACTTTGGCTCTAATTTCACATTCATTTTGTGTCATTTTCACCTGTTTTGGTCTCCACCTCTTGAATGTTTTATTTTACGTTCTGCTGAAGTTCATTCGGTCTGGCCTTTATAAAATATATATTTCGACCCGCTGCAGAATGGCAGACGGTACAGAAATCCAAAATAAAATTGACTGCTGGCAGACACAAAATCCTCCCAGATCCAGAGCAATTGCTGTGCATTTACTCAATGTGCCTGTCGTGTTTGTTTTCTTCTGCGTTCTTGCAATTTCATTTAATCGCTATTGAAAATGAAGCATGTCAGCCATACCGACAGACCCTCACAGGAGAACAAAGATTCAGAGTTATTAACTCCAAAACCATCTCCCTTGATTTCACATTTCTTATTATTTACAGTCGATTGTCTCCTTCACTAATTTGTTCTATTTTTCCATGTTTGCTCAGAATTGCTCCTCAGAATTGATGTATCTCTCTCTCTCTTTCATCTGTTTTTCTCTCAGGGAGCGTTGCCGTTTGACGATGATAATTTACGAAACTTGTTAGAGAAGGTGAAGCTGGGGGTGTTTCACATGCCCCACTTCATTCCGCCCGACTGCCAGAACCTTCTGAGGGGAATGATCGAGGTGGATGCTGGCAAACGGTTAACGGTGAGTTCTGCATCAAAACCTTATTCCGAATGGACCGATAACATCAAATTTAAAATAAAATAAAATAAACCAGCCAATCAAATTGAAGCTTTGGATTTTGGAAAAGCTCTTGTGTGCAATGTCTCAAACAGCTTTAAAACATTTTATGAGCATACCGTCTGCAGCTGAAACCCATAATAACTCAGCATGTTAAAGTGGTTGATTTGGAAAGGTGCTCATTTTAGCCTGCTACCACTAAAATTATAATCCCACCCTCTATACAATTCGCCATCCAAAGCCACGCCTCCTTCAACCACATGAATGTATTTCGTAAATCCACGTAACGAATTACAAACTAAATCCATTAGATTCTTCTCGAAGCATGTACATACCTGTCCAAAAGGAAGAGAGCAACCATGGTATCGTCTTTCAGACCCTTTGCCTGCTGGAGCTGTCTCCATCGTGTAAAAGCTGAACCGATGTTAATTTTAATTTTTCCTCTTTCATGATCCAGATGTTTTTTCATCACTGCTTTTTCAAAAACTGACTTTAGTTTTGTAGATTTACTTGTTGTCGGTTCCGCGGGAAAGTTTGATTGTTGCTGATTGTCCGCCATTCTCACTACATTGACACAGCTGACGTGAGCGCGCTGATGACGTTTGATGTCTGCGTGAACAGGGTGCGCAGTGGTATGCAAAATACGTTGGCTGAAAATGTTAACATGACCAGTCACAGCGTTCGGCCAGAACGTTTTGATTGGGCGAACGTTTTTTGGTCCTACGCCTTTCACAGACGATATATAATTATAAAAATATTATTTGACCACTATACTTCTTGATTGCTATCAGGATGTAAAGAGATTTCGAACGAGCATGACAAAAAATGTTTCTGCACAGGATCACCTATTCTGCCTTTAATGTTATGTTAATTACACATTAAGTATGACAACATTAATGATCAAACAATGAGTACTAGCAGTTAGCAGTCAATAAAATATTTGACTAGCTCTTAGTTTTGTCTTCCTAGGATTTATTGGGCAACTTTGCTATTGTGACTCTATAAGAATGAGAGCGAGAGAAAGAAAAAAGAGGTGTTTGAAATGTGGGTTTGATGTGTAGATAGTAAACCCGGTCGGACAGTTCAAAGGCAGCGTGGTTTTCATAACAGTGAGCTCGTGTTTAGAGATGGCCTGAGTCAGACCAGACACATCTGCTATCGTCATGACCTTTCTCTCTTCACAGAAGATGCACATACAGTAGTAACCACTGCTGTTGCCCTTGAATACACTCCGCTATCAGAGTCCTCCTGGATCTGCTATTTGTCCGTTTGTCAGACTGGAGAAAAAGAAGATATGCCATTGAATCCACACTATAAACATATCTTGGGTGAAATGGTGTTTTTTGGTCTGTTTCTTACTTTGTGAATCTCACGAGACCATGTCTGACTCTTCATGTCTGAAGATGTGCATCATAATTCACTTTAAAATCACAAAGAAGCAATTCTGCTCTCCGTAAAGAAATGAAGTTAACAGTCTTATATTCTTATAGCATATAGACGGTTTCATCGGACACACGCCTAGCCTGAAGTTAACGTCTGGTCTGTGTTTGGTTATAATTTAAATATTTATTAAATTAAATTAAAACCATACGTAAGTTATTGATTCTTTGCGGAGGTCTGCCGAAAGTTACGTTGGGCCACATAACATTTGTTTATGTTGTTGCCGCTGAAACGTTTATATTCCCTTTATTGAAATGGGATATAGTTTTGCGTCATCATATACAGTATTTGTCACACTCTAGTAATTTCGATTGAATATACTCCAATCAATGTATTACACTTTTTCAAAAATACATTTCAGCCATGACAACTCTCAGGATACAGATCTAGACATGTGGAGCTGGGGGTGGAGGTGGGTCACTGTTTGCCCTCTGATAGCCCCCTGCGCCATAATATTCACAGCATGTCAGACTATTTAAATGTAGAGCAGAGTAATTTTAGTTTTGTTTTTAGTTTTATTGTATTTTTATTAAGATGTCAAATTAACTTTTATTTTTAGAGTTTCAGTTTTTATGTTAATTTTAGTTAATTTTATTATTTATTTTTTTGTTGCTATATAAGATTCATTTATTTTTATTTTATTTTTTGTTTATTATTTTAAATTTAGTGCCATTAACTTATTTCCGTTTCTGAGGCAACATTTACATTTTTCGTTTAGTTTAAGTTTTTCCAATAAATTTTAGGGCAATATTTTATTTGATTCCAATAAACGGAAAGTTTAATTTTAGTAAAGTATAATACCTTGATGTAGAGCATGCCTTACCATTGGCCATCAATTAGAAAATAAATACGAAATTTAAAAGTAAAAAAGTAAAGAAATCGATTTTTTTCTACAGTAATAAGAATTTAGGGATCATGAAAATAATTTCCACGATGCAACATATCTTATTACAAATATTAGGGTATTTTTTGGGGGAGGTGAGATCTGACCTTGGTGTGTTTTGTACAGTAACATTCATCATATGTAGAAAAAGATTCATACATTTGGGAAACCTTCATTTTACATGTTACTAAACTAAAATGATATCAGATTATAAGTCACAATCATTTTATATCGTCATATCTTTTCTCATGGTGTCAACTATCTCGTTTCCTTTTTTATTTCTCCTTGGGAAGTGTCGGAGAAACATATAAGACAAAGTTAAAATATACCTGATAACTCCATTGAGCTATAAAGTTATGAGGAGTTTTAATTTTACCCTATTCATAATTGAACCCTTTTACCCCAAATCACGTGATTAAAGCCCACGTCCAGTTACCTTGTTCCCGTCATCTTTTACTGCTGTGGCATTTTAATAAGTCATAATGGATTTCAAGGCACGACTGCAGCAAACATACGTATTTAAGTCACAGATAAAGTTGGATCGCTCTCTACACACTTTCCCATATCTGACACTGAATATTTGAAAATAAACTCACAAATGAAGGAAACAGAAATTTGGTGTGAACATACATTTTGTTTAAACTTATACTGTACAAAATTAGCATCTGTGGATATTATTGTTCATTGTTTTGATGCACTATTCAATTATTTGAGTTTAAAGGGTGCTGTCACTAACCAAGGGCACATTTCTGTTTGTATATTAACATATGCATAATGTATCAGTGTGTCAGAGAAACAGAGGGTGTGTGTGAGCAAGAGCGACAGAAGACATTATGACCCCCTCAAGGATATATATGCAAAAAATAATTGGATATCCCTGCACCTTTCATCTCTACACAGCCTGTAATCTGTCATCACACAGTGATGTATCATCTCTCACATTAAAACTGATGCGTGCTCTCTCTGACTGGATTACCTTTCAGTTTCGCCCCCTCTTTAACAGGAGCCCTGGACTCAGATCAGTATTAAGCCTGTGTATTCAAAGTTTTGACTGGGGGCATAAAATTAGGTCCACATTTGAGCTTGTTCTGGCCAAGAACCGCCTACTTAAGCATGAATAGGCCATCTAAATAGTTTAAGCCTCAGACGGGACACCCACGGTGCGCCTACTGTCTGTCTGATGCATATTGCACACAAAAATTGAAATAAGTTTCTTGATCTTGCAAGCTGTAATCTGATTGACTGGTGTTATGTAACTTGCATGATTCAGGATGAGCCAGTTTGCCTAGAAACAAAGCCTGTGGTATACATGGGACCAGGTTGCTGAAGTGTGAGCTTTTGAGGAGATAAGATGTAAGCGCTTGCTTGCCAGCATCACGTCTTGGAAAGACATCCAGGGATTTCTTTGAAAGACTTCACACAAAATTCCATTATTACTCTCTCAAGTACTGCAAATAATGAATTTCTTAGTTTTCCAGTACTTGTTTTCCAGTACAGTTCTTCAATCAAGATACATTTACTTGACAAGGAAAGTCACTTAAATTATTAACTCTTAAGAAAGAATATAAAAAGTTTATGCTTAAAATAGGCAAAAGAAATCTTGAATTTTAAAATTCAAGACTTGAATTTAGTTTCATCTTTTTCACCCTACTGGCAGACTTTTAAGCTTGATTTAAACACAAACTTCCCTAATTTTGTTATTTCATTTATAATGCTTTTTTCTTTTATAAAACAAGACTAAATATCTTGTGCACTTTCCTTGTCAAGTAAATGTATCTTTTTTTATTGTGTTTAAAGTTTTAAGGGTTTATGAACAACAAACAAAACACAAAAAAGAAGAAAGAAAGAACGAAAGAAAGAGAAAGAACGAACGAACGAACGAAAGAAATAAAGAAATAAAGAAACAACAAACAAAACACAAAAAAGAAAGAAAGAAAGAAAGAAAGAAAGAAAGAAAGAAAGAAAGAAAGAAAGAAAGAAAGAAAGAAAGAAAGAAAGAAAGAAAGAAAGAAAGAATGAACGAGGATGCCTCCTTCACTGAACATATAGGCTACTAAAAAGAGGTGCGAAATGAATTAGAAAAGAAACATTTTCAAGTAAATGTATCTTGATTTAAGTAGTTTTACTATATTTTTTACTCGAAAACAAGACAAAAATTCTTAGTAAGAACTTATTTTTTGCTGTGTAAAACTAAGAAAAGAAAATATTTTTTCTTACCCCACTGGCATATATTTTTGCTTATTTTAAATTTGCTTAATTTAGTTTTTTTTCTTAGTAAATTTCTAAGGTAATTTTGCTTCCGAAGAAAATGCATCTTGATTTGAAGAATTCATTTAGGTAATTTCCAAAAACCTAAGAACTAAAGAACTCATTACTACGTTATGAGCTAATTATCCATTTGAATTCATAGACTATAAATTATACACACTGCAAAAATGAAAAACTGCAAAAATCTTGCCTAGTATTTTTGTCTTGTTTTCCAGTACAAATTCAGATTCTCTTAATAAAACACCTAGTCCTATTAAGCGAATCTAAAACATTATTTAACTAAGATTAAATTTACCAAGCATAATGGCTTAAAATATTGAGTCTTGTTTTCTGAAATAAAAAAAAGATTGCCTAAACAAGAAAAAATATCTGACAAACGGGTATGAAAAATAAACTTAATTTAAATTTTCATTTAATTCAGTAAACTTAATTCATGTTTATTTTTCTTACACCATATAAACTGAATCCTAATTTTGATACTTTTTTTCTTTCAGAAAAACAAGACTTATGTCATTTTGCTTTTCAAGTAAATGTAGATAAAAAGTCAAATAAATAAAAAGTAATTTTAGACAAAGAAGAAAATATTGCTAATAGAGAAATATTTTTTCACAGTGCTAAAATGTGTATAATAAAAAACAATAATACAGCTACAGCCATAACCCCACCCCTAAACCTAATGTCAATCCCGCAAATGAATTTTGAATGATATTGTGTTGGACCTGAACTTGTTTCACGTTAACACTTTTTGTGACATGTACACTATCTAACAATCTGAATGTGTCTTTCTCTTACAGCTGGAGCTGATCCAGAAGCACACGTGGTACATGTAAGTACAGAACTCTCATGATCCCCTGGGGCTGAAACAATACTTATGACAGAATGACTAGAAACAGGGTGGGCATCACAGACGGATACACTGAGATCAAATGTGTGTGCGCATCCGGGTACGAGAGGGAGAATAAAACCGCATGTGCGTGTGATAAATGGCATAGACCCCACATGTCAGCACCAAGGACAAATTTCTTCAGGCCCAGGAGGGATTTGCTGTCCGCTCGCGTGCTCTCTCCGCTGTCGTCTGGCTTTCTCAAGAGAGAATGAGAAAGCGGGCAGACAGCAGGGGAAGGTCGCTCTGACATGCTCGTACCATGCCCTTCTGTCTCGCTGCCTCTCCGGGGTCAAAGACATGGCAGATGCATTTCCTGGTCAGCGCCAGCATTTTTAAGCGGAATACTTATGTTTTTTGCTGCTCTTATATACACCACCATGTTTCAGAACAGATGGCGACAACAAATATTTGGAATAGATTGGAGGAACGGGGTTAGGTGGGAGCGTATTTAAGATGCTAGACATGTATTGGATTACTTTTGTGTCAATAAACATTAACGCAAACTTTTAAAAAACTAAATTTTGAGCTGTCAATCCAAATCTCACTAACCAATGAGAGTAATGTGGCCAAAAGTCCCGCCCACACGTGAGATTTGTGCCAGAAAGGCGAACTAAAACTTGAGAAGCGTAAACGAAAACTCGAAAAGCGCAAATGAAAAATCTAGCAGCGAAATTCAAAACTATTATTTGCAAAAACGAAATTTAGGAAATTGTTAAGAAAAATGGCAGTTTATTTGAAAATCATGTCACATTCTTGCAATTTAGTTTATTTTTTTCATTATCAAAGTGTTTTTTTTTCTTTCTCATTGTATATTTTTGTTCGTTTTTTTAAAAGTTTGCGTTCATTTTTATTGACACAAAAGTAATCCCATAGACATGGTTTTAACAAGATATATTTGGAAAGATTGCGATAGGCTCACATAGCTGATAGACATTTGGAGAGAAGGGTGGACGATGGCCAATGTAATGATGGTATAATACGTAAGGGATAATGTACATCCAGGTGATTGTTATCACGATTTAAACCCCCGACAAGGTGATGAGGACACAAAGTTTATGTTGTGGTAACCAGATGGATGTACATTATCCCGCCAATCACGGCATTTCAAGGTCTGATTTCAAGGTCTGATAACCGCTCAAAACTAATAACACATTGTAATACGGATGCCTATTAAAAAAAAAAATGTATACAGATTTAGAACAACTCAAAGGTGAGTAATTGAATTTTCATTTTGGGTGAAGAACTTTTAAAATCGAAAGTGAACTTGGTTTTTCTCCTGCGGAAGGTCTGCATTCGTTAAAAATGAGCTAATATTTCAAATCAATATTTTATGTTCAGTAACTAAGCTAATTAAACTAAGTAGACGTTTAATAAGTGGGATAATGTACAGACAGGTGGCTGTTATCCCTTACGTTGTGACTAGCTAATCAAAATCAAGTATTCAAGAGAGCTGTGACAATATATTGTCACTTTGCTGCAGAAACCTTGTATCTCCATATTTTTATTATATTATTAAAATTATATTATTATTTATTATAAATCATTGCTGTTGGTCACCCTTCATGTTTGTCTTTGGTTATACCAAGATTTATATATGAAAAGTAATAAAAAGAGCTTTTTAATTTTGACAGCACAGTATTCAATTATTTAAAAATATAGTGTTCTATTTTCTGCAGTTGCGGTTTTACAGTAGAGATACAAGGTTTCTGCTCGACATTCACAATATTGCATATTACATGAAAAAGTATATTTAATTTGGTGGAAATGATCTGTTAAAGGTTCTGTGTGTAGATTTTACCGGCATCTGGCGTTGAGGTTGTGAATTGCAACCAACGGATCACTCCACCGCTCACCCCTCCCTTTCGATACACTACGGTGGCTGCACAGGACAAAGGAGATAACGTATTTATGAAACGCGTTCTGTAGAGCAGTTTGTCCGTTTAGGCTTACTGTAGAAACAACATGGCGAATTTCATGCAATAAGACCCGCGCTGTATGTAGATAAAAATAGCTAGGGCTGTCAAACGATTAATCGCATCCAGAATAAAAGTTTGTGTTTACATAATACACAGTATGTCTGTGCACTGTGCATATTCATTTTGTATTTATAAACAAAAACATACACATACATTTATATATATTTAGGAAATATTTAGATGTATGTACTTATATTTACCAATCATTTAAATTATATATAAACGTCTATTACTTTTTGGATTTTATATATTTTTTAAATATATGCATGTTTGTGTATGTGTTTATAAATACAAAATTAATATGCGCAGTGCATAGACATATATTATGTAAACACAAACTTTTATTCTGGATGCGAATCGTTTGACAGCCCTAGAAATAGCTCATTCTAAGGTAATAAAAACAACGCCTCATTATGTAAGGTCTTTATACACCTCTGAAGACATAATTACTGTATGTATATTATATTTCATTTCTGTCGACAGATCCTTCTAAATATTACACACAGCACCTTTAATTGATCAAACTGACAGTTATCGATTTTTGTTTTTTTTCCACCTGTGAAATGTCACATTACAAGTGTAAAATGGGTTGCCAAAGCCTATTCTGTCATTAATCTGTAATGATTGTAATTTGTGTTAACTTTCTAGGTCCAGTGAAGCTTTTTTATGTTAAAGCGGCCCTAACACACGCAGTTTCTGCCAATCTCATATTAATCTTGAGTACCTACAGAGTAGTATTGCATACTTCGTATCTTCGAAGAGTATTTACAGTAGTTTGATCACATTTATAAAAGATAGTTACAGCTGTACGATTATTTCCGAAAGCACACAGCGCGTGCGGGGGGGAGGGTTAGGCTGAACTAAAGCACGTGCGCACCCATTGCCAACAAAACACAGACATCAGTTTCACTCACCGCATGCGGTTCATGTCTGGCATCTTTTAGCGCTGGGACGGCTCCATATATCAGTTTCAAACGATCTCCAAATCCAGCGTTATATCCACCGTTTATATAACATTCATCACCCAAATGCAGTGAACAAACAAACACCTGAACTTCGCGAACGTATGCTCTCTCTCTCTCTCTCTCCTGCACACAAGTGAAAGTGACGTCTGCGCATGCTCCTTCTCCTGCTCTCCTTGCTGCTGCGTGCCGCGTGCTTTTCCTGGAGAATTGTCCAATAAGGGACTAAAAATAATTGTTATGAAACACTTTTATATGTTCGAAAAAAGCTTTCCGAAACCTGTACGATCGCTGGGGGAGTGTATGGAGCACAGAAATACTACATCATACGCCCAACTCTTTTTTTGACAAGTTTTTATTAATTGTAAATTGTGACAAAGGATATCGCTTGTTAAGCCAGATGCCATGCACCACCATATATGGTCATATAGGCCTACAGTTTCCGGGTCCAAATGCCATAGGCAAACAACAAAAAATGCTCATATACACTGATGGTTTGCTGTAAAACTATTTAAAAATAAAACATGATTCTAACTTTTATCTCTATAACAAAATCCCAGATGTCCAGACGGGGTTTATTTTATTTTTTATTTAATTTATTAAAATATTGATTGTGTGAGACTGTACTGTATACCGTGAGTTCAGTTTAAATGTGTGATATGAATAAAAAATGCTCATAAACGGTTGTTTAAATAGCCGTCTCACTAGAAATCAGTGGAAGCTTGAACCCGGAAACAGTATTCCTTATGTAACAACTTAACATGCGGACTGTTGAACGTTTCAAAGTTAGACACACAACAGTACATATGTAACATCATGTGATGACGTAACAATGGTTCACAAATAGTTTACACAGAAATTTGTTTGGCCCTTGTTTATTGGATCCCTCAGAGCCTTGCAGTATTTCCATACACATCAAATTGTCATTTTTGCAATAGATTGCAGAGATGTGATGTACAGAATTTGTCTTCTTTAGACGTCACTGTCCGTTTAAGAGAATAATCTCAGTCTCTCGGCAGGAAAGTTTCATAGTCTTCCTCTCTCTTCAGAGGAGGCAAGAACGAGCCGGAACCGGAGCAGCCGGTGCCCAGGAAGGTGGCGATCCGCAGCGTGCCCTCAGCAGACGACATCGACCCAGATGTTCTGGATAGCATGCACTCGCTAGGGTGCTTCCGCGACAAGAATAAACTGATGAAGGATCTGTTGTCAGACGAGTGAGTGATTGAGCACCGCTATCGAATCAGACCCTCCCAGATGATCTGAAGGTGTATCGCATGCGGCACTGATCTCAGATCAGCAGTAAGAGTAGACCTCCTTGAAGGTTTCCAGGTTCAGCGCATTTATTTAGAATTAAATTGGTCATGTTTGGAATGAAAGTCAATGATTGCTGCATTGTTTTTTTTCTGATATCTGATGGAATTCTTGCTAGTGCGAAATTAACAATTCGGCTGTTTTTTTGTCTTTTTGTATATCAGTGAAAATCAGGAGAAGATGATCTACTTTCTTCTGTTGGATCGTAAGGAAAGGTACCCCAGCCACGAGGACCAGAACCTTCCCCCACGTAATGATATAGGTATGATAATCATTCTGATCATATGGTGCGTTCAAGTCCCTCTGGGAAGTTTGTATTCATGAATTGGGAAGCAGTAATTACGACATCAGGTGCGTTCAAGTCAACTTGGTTGGAGCAAGCTGGTGGTGTATCTTCTCCTAATCATACAAAATATGAAAGTATATAAACAAATGCAAAAGAAGTTGCAAATCAAACTATTTCTACTGTACAGATGTTTAAATATTATTTAAATTTAAATATTACTGAGATGAATAGGAGTTTAACATTTTGACAAATTTGTGATGGCATTATTTTGTGAACTCCTAAATATGATAATTTTGACAATACATGAACACATTAAAAGATCGGTGATAAAAAACTGTCTTTATATCGATCAGTCTCGCATGTGCAAAGATTGGTCAGTGCACATTATACTGTAAATTCAGATGTTGTATTTATAATCTTTTCTCAAAATGCAATAACTTTATCTGCCTTGGAAACCCTGTAAAATCTAAAATCAACATTTACAACAATTTCATGATTTAAAGGAATAGTTCACCTTTAAAATGAAAATTCTGTCATTGTTCACTCATGTTGTCATTTTAAGCCCGTGTGATTTTCTTTCTTCCGCAAAACACAAAAGGAGATATTTTGAAATGTTGGTAACCAAAAACCGTAGGTCCCCATTGACTTCTATTGTATGGACACATTTTTCAAAATATCTTCTTTTGTTTTCTGCAGAAGAAGGAAAGTCATACAGGTTTGATATGAAAAACGGACATGTAAGTAATGACAGAATTTTCATTTTAAAGGTGAACTATTCCTTTAAAGATTTTACACACCGCAACACTCTCAACCAATAGAGCAAATCTGTCAATCTGTTCAGTATTTTCTTTAATGAAACTATCTCAACAAAAATCCTTCACTTTTAAATGTTCCTCTATATTCTCAATATCATGTGTTTTTTGTGCATTGTATCATTTTATGAACTTAATTACAAAAATTAAAATGTTAAACTCCTGAATGCTATATTAAAAATGTCTCTTTCAGATTCATTGTTGAATACCAGCGTATTCCAGGCCATCAGTCAATGCAAATGGTGCTCAAGTAAATGCTCAAATGCCTGTGCTTAACAAACACATTAACTGCAGCAGTCGCTGGTGCTCATGCAGCTTTCCAGATCATTTCTTTGTATCGATGGTGTGAATCTGTGTGTGTTTGAATCTGTGTGTATTTGAATCTATGTGTAGATCCGCCACGAAAGCGTGTGGATTCACCCATGTTGAACAGACACGGCAAGAGGAGGCCGGAGAGGAAATCCATGGAGGTGCTGAGCGTTACCGATGGAGGTTCACCGGTGCCTGCGCGGAGAGCCATCGATATGACACAACATGGACAGAGGTGATTATAAACAATAGCTATTAAACACTGCTTTTTCGTCCTTTCTTATTTATGATGATACTTTGTGACGGATTCAAGATGATTGCATAAATTAAGATGATAAAAAGTTGGAAAGGAACATTTGATACAGAAATGCTTTACTGTGCCCAAGTCTTCTAATATTAATTTGATGTCGGTGAGAAGCATTTGATATCTCACTTAATCTGTCCATATAACTATCTTTTAGCAGTTTTTTGCATTTTAAACCATCCTTTGCCACTTTTGGGTTTTCTTACGTGTTTCTTGTATTACTCAATACTTAAAGGAATTGTCAAAACTCAAAAATTGTCCGAAATCATAGCAGTTTCGGTTGTTTTGCGCATTCATTTGAGCGGCCCGGACTTTCCTCTGAGATTCACATCTACTGCATAGTTCAGGAATTGTTCATGATCCCTCTGGCAAAAGTCTTTGATACTGGTTGAAACGCTGTTAGGCAAAAAGTGTCCACATTTTTCTTTCTATCTTTTTTGTTTTATTTTGCCTGTGACACTTTGGATTTTGGGCTTTGGTAATCTCCCGAGAAAGCTATCTAAATATAAAACATGGAAATGAAAAACATGTATATGCACAAACCGTAGGCAGGGAGTTCACACTAATCCTTCAAACTTTACCGTTCTGCCCACGGCGGCTACCTCAACGCAGGTATCCAGAGAAACACCCCGCGAGAAAGTAGAAAATGCACGATGTTGTCTTTTATTCTTTGTAGCCTGTCAGCAGGAGGGCAATACTGTGTTGTTGTATTGAGGGACTGACTGTTTGTTCAACTTTACCACCCGCTGCATTAAAAGTGTGTGTTTAGTAAAAGCCTGGATATCCCAGACACCAACCGCAGAGCAAAGAGGAAAGGCCGTGTCTGACCCCCAACCCGTCAGATGCCTCACAGAGGTGTAGTCACCAAACATGCAGAGATGCTTTTTCCTTTACAAACCTTTTCAACAAGACCCTTCAACTGACCTGAACCATATTGGACTGTCCTGAATAAAACCTTGACAGAATTGTTTTACCCTCGTTTATTCACCATCGGTTTAAAACCTGTATATCGCTGCTGTCCTTCTGAAACCTCGTATCTCCATATTTCGTGATTTTTTTTGCTATAAATCATTATTATTAGTCACCCTTTATGTTTGTCACTGGATTTTGCAATTAAAAGTATTAAAAAATGCTCAATTTTCTTTTTTCAATGTAAAATGTGAAAAAATGTCAACTTTGACAACAGAGAATTTAATCATTTCCTGAAAAACAGCAAATTTGGACATGCATGGTTTCAGAAGGACAGCAACGATATGACTCTTCTGTGAAACACAAGAGAAGATATTTTGAGGAATGTCTCAGTGGTTCATTCAGTGAAAGCCAATGGGGTCCAATGTTGTTTGGTTACGGACATTCTTCAAAATATCTTCTTTTGTGTTCTTCATTAGAAACTAAGTCATACAGGTTGTCACGAGACATCAGAGTGAGTAAATGATGAACGGATTTTTTTTTTACATTTATAAAAATTATTTTTGGTTGAACTATCCCTTCACTTTGAATTCCAACTAGTATGCAAAACATAATTAATATAAAATTTAAAAAAATAAAAGAATACAATTTTATTTAATTAAATTAAATTAAAATACTGCATTGATAATGGTAAATTAGGAAGTGAGCAAATCTGACAGTATTGGGAGATAATGCAGTGTCACTAATTGGGTTAATCTACAAAAGACTTTTAGAGAATATATAACAAATGTAATCGAAAAAGCCGAAAATAGAGTATTTCTAAAGATTTTTTTAAATGCCATTAAATTAATAAATAAAAATATCAATTACTGTACATTTTATAAATACATTTTTCTTTTGGTTTAAGGTAAAGTATGGCCCAGACATTTCCCAGACTGTAAATGCATATTTTGTATGTCTACCAGAAACAGCTCCTACACCAGCTGGAAAATACCTATTTCAATATATTTCAAGTGACGCTCCCATCCTGATCTGAAGATATATATGCAAATGATCACTTTCTATATCGTTGATCCTCCATACATTCCGTTTGAACCCACAGATGTATATCATGAAATTAAGTTTAACCCCCCCAGGCAGACTAAAAATGAGCAGCATATATATTTATTTGGCGATCACTATCTTATTTCAACTCCATTTTTCCATACAAACCTTGAACCCTCACCCTTTCACCTCATAACAGCGGGTGCCGATCCTCCAATTCATTTCAAAAGCCAATTTCATTACACCCTTTTCATTCCCGCTCGAACGGCCAGACGTACGTCTGATAGCGGGATTGAAATGGGGAATTGACTGGAGATGACCCGAGACTGACATCTGGAGATTCCACCTGAGGATCTCAAGAAGACCATATAGCCAAAATGATTGCGTTTCAACAGCTGTATGCCTAAAGAAATGGGAATCTATTGGTTGACTGTCTAGATAGTGTATGAATACAACTGCGTGAAACAAATACTAGTATTGCTGTTTCTTTAACTAATGGGTACAATTATGCAACAGTAAACATGTCAGATGCTACTTCACATAAATAAGATAAATTTGCATTTAAAAAAATGCGTGCACCATATTGAAACAAAACCGAATTGTGTGGAGGTTGGCACCTGCTGTAAAATAACAGGAAAGCTCTCTGCACCTTTATTTGTGCTTAGATACAGAGGAGGAGTCAGAGTATCTAGTCAGTTTTTTCCTTTTTTTTCCTTTTTATCTAGTCAGTTTTTTTTGCAGTAGCATCCGCTTCGTCAAACGTTATTTGTATCACAGTTTCCTGCTTGCTCAGAGTTTGTGCTTTATGAACTAGAAACAGCGTCAGAAACAGCCATTGTGTTGCATCACAGGAATTTTTGATGCTGTTTTTTGTTACATCTGCATCAATTCTCAAGTGGGAAGGAGCGTGAGATCTTTAAAGAGAGATCAGTGCAGAAACATTTTTGAAAGTTAGATCTTTATGTCAAAGTGGTTGGTAAGAAGTGTAAAGTGAAATAAAATTAAATAATAAAAAGTCAAATCAAATCAAATAAAAAATTATCCTACAAACGTTTTACTTGGGTAGCAATGTAAAGATCTAATATTTTATTGTATTATTTTTTGCTTTCATAGATATGTATGATATATACTAATTTGATAATGGTTTGAGAGAACAGTGTAATTAAACAAATAACATTTTAAAAATCAAAATCATTAATGTTTATTCAATTATACATTACATTATTAACTAATTAATTTTAATATGTAATTTGCCTTGTGAGACTCTATTTATTAATTTTTGGCCTTTTTATAGTTTTTTGTACAGTACAGTGTAGAGAGAGGGGTACAGGAGCCGGGAAAGGGCCACGAGCCAGGATTTGAGTTTTTTGCGCAACATGTCAGAGCCCAGTCCACTACACCACCGACACCGACTGCGTTATATTAATAATTGTTATATTGTAAATGTTACATGATATATTTTCTTTTTGTTCCTCAGTTAAAGCATAACTGGTTGTATGACTGCAGTGTGGTTCACTCTCTGTCTTTGCCATCTTTATTCTGCCCATCTAATCCTGTTATACGTTGGGTTTTGTAAGCATTCATGCTATTCCGTTCTTCGGTCCACTCTAAAAATCCTCACAAGCACTCCAGATCGTTCTCAAACCCCTCTTTAATCCCACAAAACCCTACACTGACTCCAGAACAGCCCTCTGTGCCAAGGTACTAGCGCTTAAAATCACACGGGTTATGATAATATTAACGGCATCATCAGACCACCTACCCAAAAACTTTGTTCAACACCTTAATACAAGTCATCTATTCATATACATTCATATACATTTTCACACACTGTTGTCCATGAATGAGTTATAGATAAACTACACATGGCTCCAGATTGAGTCTGTAATGTCAAGAATTTAGGTTAACGTTATTACAATATGCATACATAAAAGTGCTTCAAAGTGTGTATCAATTTTTAGAAGTTCCGATTTTTCATGTAGTCTCTCAATTATATGAGCTCATAAATCCTGCATTCATAATTATTAAAGAATGAGTCACAGGGTGAATCTGTTTCAGATGTGGCGCATAACACCACAGGACACCACAACCTTACTTAAGTATTTTATCTTGACTACTATTGAAAGCTCTCGGGATTTGCACAGAATCTGACTAATATAACTTTCCCTTCATCTAATAATAATAATGACTTTACAGTAGCTTAACTGGTAAGACTTTAGCAACTCCAAGGTCATGGGTTTGGTTTCTGGAGAGCAATGCAAAACTCGTATAGGATAGTACACTGAGCTCCTGTTTAAATCCATCACATACAATGACACAGATTTCCCCCGAATTAACAAAGAGAAACGTCTACACATCTGCTTCTTTCTTCGTTCACTCCTACATAACTCTGGAATAAAGGATGAGGTATTATTAGCCTCGGCTGGGTTCGGTCTGCCCGTTCGACAGTCATCACAGCTGTCTCAATAGTCCAGACACCCACACACAGAATGATGCATACAGCCTTCAGGTGATATAAATAGAGATATTCATTTCATCATTTATCATAACTGTTATCTGTTGGTCTCTGATTATAAGCTCTGTGAAACTATAAGAGTTTTAGAGGCGTGGGCACAAACCTTCTGTGTTCTTGGTGTTGTGCTGAGTGCTTTGAGGCCCGGAATGAGGAGACCGTTTTATTCCAAACACACCTGATGACCATCCTTGAATATAGATACAGAATAGACGATACATTTGTTTTATGTGTCATACTTCCAAGAAATTTGCGATAGCGTGTACTGTAAATCAAACAAAATGTGAATTTCAGTATCATAGTGGGGTTAAAATTCTGGATTCCTCATAAAAAAACGTTAAAACATGGTTATTATTGTTAAATAAAACTACCAAAATAATTTGTTATTTGAAATCAAATGAAACATTGGCCTAAATATTATTTGAAAAGTTGTTTTTGAAATACAGTGAAATAAGTTTAGGTTGAGGCGCTAGACTGGTATAAAAAAAATCTAAATCAAAACTAAAACTGAAATATTGTATAATTTTTATATGAAGAGTTTGGTTCCAAAATTTTTTTTTTTAAATCATTTTTTTTATTATGTTATCGTGTTTTATTGTGTTAGTTAGCTGTATTTTTTTAGTTATTAGGGCTTAAATCAAACCAACTGCTGTTTGATTGATATTAATTGGAATGCACAATTTTTCATGATTCTCGATGATGAGTTATCTCATTTTGGAACCAAACTCTTCAAATATACATACAGTATATATAATTAATTATTTTATTTAATTAATCCCATCATAACCTATTATTATTGTTGTTGTTGTTGTTGTTGTTGTTGTTGTTGTTGTTATTGTAAATAAATAAAATATAAATAAATAATCAAATTAAACAAAAATGAACATGGAAATAAAAGCTATTCCAATTACAACATTCTGAAATATGAATTTGACCAAAATTGTTATGCTGGTAGTAATTTGTAACAAAACGTTAGTATTAAACTAAGAAGCAGTGTCATATGTAAGCATTTTCATGAGTGGTCTTATGCTTTTTAACCCCATTGTGTATCAAAGCAGCAAGCTTTCACCATCTGGTACCATCATTTTTTTTTGAAAGGGGAAAGACAATCATGTCATAAAAGATGGAGTAATGTTGGAATAAGAAGGATAAAGAGCAGCTGTTGTCAGTGATGTTGGGCGGCCAACATCTCATCTAATGAAGACAGATTGAGAGCTCATAATGTACACTTGCTGCTTTCTTGGACACGATTGAAATGTTCGATTGTATCTGTGAGGACATCTGTTGTCAAAAACACCTGCCGCTTTTATTGGCTTTTATCAATAAAAAGCCAAACGTCCCGTAAATATAAATCAGTTTAGACGTATAACAGAGCTTTTTTTAGATGAAGATTTACATATAGCAATTTTTGGTGTGTTTTTCCAAAAGAGAAAACAATGTACTTATTAAATGAAAATACTTCATCAACTTTTGGGAGCTAAGCATGCTCTCGGAGAACCACAAAAAGGAGTTTAGTTCCAACCCTGTTTCAACATTTTTGCAATGTTTTTCTTATGTTTTTTTGCAAAGCTGTAATACTGTATTTTTCACACACATTCGTTTCTTGAAATTCGGATATCTGTCAGCTTTTTTGACACTTGTCACTTGTCTCTTATATGCATCCAATATATAAATCCTACACAGTTATTTTTACAATTAATAATGCTAAAACATGGTATTATTGTACATTTTCCATGCGTTTTCTATCATTTATTTTTTCTCTCATTTCTAAACTTTTTTTGTCTTGACTCTCTGTTCCACGGTGTATTTTCTGTTAAGCTTCTTTGCACCAATGCAAAATTTATGAAATACCTGTAGAAATACGATTGAACTGTCTGTAACCTTAGAGTACTCACTTTTCCACATACCTTTTCTTAAGTTACATAATTATCAGGTTTTTGGAAGCATTCATTTAATGTTTGTTTTGCTTGTTCACCTTCACAATAGAGCGGATCGTGTTCTTAAACATCAACGCTCACATCGCCTTCAGAGTTTCCTCTCTCGGCTGTAAGCAGCATCTGACTGTGTGTGTTTTATGATCTGTGTCTCTACAGGTCACGGTCCATCAGCGGCGCGTCCTCTGGTCTCTCCACCAGCCCCCTCAGCAGCCCACGGGTGAGTAAGCTCCGCCCCTGAACGTCTGCTACTCTCTGTCCACCAATCAGCACTCATCTGCTCCCTAACCTCCACGGCAACCATCAAACACTCACAGAAAACATTTTACACATCACATAGAGTACAAGCATGATGATTAGGATCATTTCCAAAATGAGAATTATGTGGGTAGTCTATGAATGTATCGTCTATATTTAGGCATTTAGCAGATGCTTTCATCCAAAGCAATTTAGAAGAGTGAGGAAAAAATCAATCAATCAATGCAAGAAGTGCTATAACACGTTTTTTTATCAGGTTTTTCAGCAATGTTAAACAATACCTGTTGAGAGAGGAAAGCTTTTTTTTCCTCAGTCTTTTTAAGAGTCGAGCATTTAACACAAAATTTATGTTATTTTATTATGGTCAATGATGCGTCTGACGGGACTGAATTAGGAAGATTATGATGCGTATCATAGAACATTTTTGGGGTAGAAAAATACTGTTTATTTTGAAGGTTGAATGTAATGTTTTGGTGACCATTGAAAACTGCATTGTATTGCATCGTGGACTACTTGTTACTCTTCTGGTTGTGATCTTGAAGTAAAATAGAAAACATGGATCAGAGCTGTGATGCTGTGGTCAGCAAGATGCCTTTGACATGTTTCAAGTAGAGATTTTCGCTCTCTGAAATATGTCCTTCTAGCAGGGGAAGAAAACAAAGCTTATGGATGAAATAAGAAAAGGAGTGTCTGATAGTTTGGTACAGTGTGAGGTAGTTTAGGGTAGCATTGCATTTTACATCTTGTAGCCAGTCACTTTATTATCTCACATGGGATGCGTCAGCTGTCCAAACATGACTGAAATACGGTTTTCCCACAGTCATGGCAGACCTGCAAATGTCAGGGAAATGTAAAATTGAACATGAAAAACAAACAGTCATGAAAATTGCTATAGTGAGGATACATTTTTCTATTAATGCAATGCTTTAAAATATTCTGCATGCTCGATATTGCTGTTATAGACTGTTCTAGCGGGAACAACATTAACGTTATGCAAAGAATCAATATCTGTTGAATAATTTAAATTTAATTTAATTCAATTAATATACAATATAATATTTATATAAATGAGATATTAAATAATTTGTCATATTATAACCAAACACAGAAGTTAACTTGGGCCAGGCGTGTGCGTTCGATGAAACCTCTTTACAAACTGATGATTACCAAATGTGTGACTAAATCATCATTGTTACTCCGTTCGTTCATAAAGTTATGACCAAAATAGAAAGCAAGTTGGAGACGAAAGAAGTTCTTGTTTTATGAAGATATACTCTGAAACCCTATCTTCCGTTCTCCTCAGAAATCCCGGCTCAGGGAAGTCTGTGGAAAATCCCACAGCTTTGATTAACACAGAAGCTTCGGGCTAAACTTTCGCACTTGGCTTGTTTAAGGCGGCTCATGTATTACAGAGACCTTTCCCTAAAGCGTGACAATGTATAGAGACGATTTACGCAGGAGATTGGTTTAGAAGTTCATGTTTTTCCTCAGATTTCTGACATTCTGTACCCCACAAGGGACCTTTTTCAAAAGAAACCAAAGATTTGGGTTCATGTTGGATGTAAATTAAGGATTGCTTGTTACGTTTGTGAATTTGTTTGTGAAGTCGGATTCCAGCTGTGAAAAAAAGATTCACGTTTGAAGTGGTTAGCGAACAGGTGTTTGTGACGTTTAGATATTCAGACTCTTCATTTGATACCCATAGTTGCTCATCTTACTACGTTGAATTTATTTTCCCATCATTGGTTGTGCATCTGAAAAGACTTCTTTATTTGCTTCTTGCATCCTCAGCTCACTTGTCTTGGCTAACTGCACATTTTTTGCACATTTTCTTTCTGCTTAAATGTTTCCTTTCCTTACTTGATGTGATTTACCCATAATTCTTTGTGCCGTTCCTGCGTACTTCTCTGGTTCCTGCCTCCCCAAAGCCTGTTCGAAAGTTTTGCGTCCCGCCTAAGTCCACCGAGTTGCTCTTGTCCCCCAGTTCTAGCATCACCGACTCCTTAACACCAGATTCAAATCATAGCGGGACAAAAACCCCAACTCCTAACTCATTGACACCAAATTCAAGTCAGAGCGGGACAAAAAACCCAACTCCTAACTCATTGACACCAAATTCAAATCAGAGCGGGACAAAAAACCCAACTCCTAACTCATTGACACCAAATTCAAATCAGAGCGGGACAAAAAACCCAACTCCTAACTCATTGACACCAAATTCAAGTCAGAGCGGGACAAAAATCCCAACTCCTAACTCATTGACACCAAACTCAAATCAGAGCGGGTCAAAATCCCCAACACCTAACTCATTAACACCAATCCCTATATCTGAGTCTCTCCTGCCCTACCCAAAGACCCTAACCCTACCAGCAAAACCCAAAGACAAACCCTTAAAATCCACTCGATCCAACCCTCTACCTCAGACCGAGCCCGAACCTGTTTCCACGGCCAAGTCGGAACCTTCAAGTCCATGTAAGCCTCACCCGCCCTGTATACCCGGGAGCCCACTGGTATGGCGTGCTAACCCTGCCTCCAACACCCCCCCTCAGTTGTCGGCTCCCTTCAAGCCTATCGTATCTCTGTCGCCCATCCGTCTACACCACTTCCACCCTTTACCCGGCTCTGACCAAACCACCAAATCTATCCCCACCATACAGGTGACCCCCCACCCTTCTCCAAGAGGCAGTCCTATCCCCACCCCCAAAGGAACACCCGTCCACACGCCTAAGGACAGCCCAGCCGGGACGCCCAACCCAACGCCACCACCCAGTCCCTCCATCGGTGGAATGCCCTGGAAGACACGCCTCAACTCCATCAGGAACAGCTTTCTGGGCTCGCCGCGCTTTCACCGCAGGAAAATGCAAGGTAGGGTGACAGAATTCCTAAATGTAGGAAATATAGGAAAATATCGCCGCCGTTGTATATGAGAAAAATGAAAACATTTACACCTCTCTTTCATTCTGAACAGTTCCCACTCAAGAGGAAATGTCCAGCCTGACGCCAGAGTCTTCCCCAGAGTGAGTACACACACATACATGTTGCGTTTTATTGGGACATAATGACTTTTATACTGTATACACGGTACTTTATAACCCTAAAATGACCCCTTACTACTAACTTTTTTATTACCATGTATCAGCAAGACATGTTGACCTTTGTTTGACAATTGAAAGGTTGAGTTGTTCAAAAATCACACATTGTGCCAACTTTCCCCAATGTATTGCACAATTGGGGTAAGTTGTCACAATGAGACCTGCCTTTGAACAGCCTATTACAAGCTTTTCAGCAAACTGTACACAAAGATGTTCATGAAACGGCACAATAGAAATGTTTGTTTTGTAACATGCCAAAATATGAACCATTGTTTTATTTAACAAATTGTACATGTATCAAATCTAAAGCACTTAAAATGCAACAGCTAGTCCCAATGAAAATATGACAACAACAATTTTCATTCAAATGGTCTGTGGAAGGGTTGATTTCTGCCAGGTTTAAGACAACTATTGGGACTTTTGTCCCATTCAGTCAAATTCATGCTGAAAAACACAACAAATTCTAGCTGTGAAACACCATCCTGTGAAAAATAGGAATTACAGGCTTTGAACAATACTTTCCCAACCACAAAGCTGATGTAAAGCAGCCTTAGCACATCAGAAATCATTGTGACTTATGTCGCCGTCTGTTCAAACGTTCTGTTTCTTCCACTCTAATGAAACTGTGTAAAATGTTTCTGTCACTGAGGCGAGTCTCAGCAGACAGGAGTCAGAAACTTCCTCTCCCACACCGAGCCATGCTTCATCCGCCCCTCTTTTGTTTTCTATTTTGTCGTTCATAACTTATCCCCCTCGCTCTCGCTCTCTGCGCCAGCTGGATAAGCCTCGCCGTTCTTCGCTTTCGCTTCTCATCATTTGCCATAAATCAGCGTCTGAAGGCGAAGTTTTGACTGTTTGAACATAAAACAAATGTTTTGTGGCTCAAACTTGACTTCCGGACCTGTTGAGTAGTTTTAATTCAATTTAATGCAATTGATATACAATAAAATATTAATATAAATTAATATGAACTTAAATTAAATATAAAAATATATATATATATTATAACCAATCCCAGACCGGAAGTTAACTTCGTGCCAGGCGTGTGCGTCTGATGAAACGTCTATATATAAAAATATCCATCCGTCATAATTATCCAATTGACTCCAGTTAATAAAATGTATTCTTAAAAGAAATTATAGGTGTGTGAGAGAAAGCATTTAATATGTGTATCATATTTTAAAAAATTGTTACATCATATTCAACAAATATGCAAATATGGTGACACGTTGGTAACTTAAAATTTCTTTCGTTCTCATGGGTCTTGTGACAAAATTCATATAACAACTAGTCTCTATACAAACGAGAACCAATGAGATTTTACAGTAAGCTATCAATGTGTCGCCATATTTGAAGGTGAACATGGTTGTTTTGGTATTGATTTTTCAAAATAAGCTTTCCAAAACGTTTGGAATGGCATTAGAAAAAATAAAATACTAAATATTTTTTTATTTCTGTGCAAACTATCCCAAAATTTGTTTAACTAAAGCACCCAGGGTACCACCCTTATAGTAATTTACTATACAGTAGGCCTATAAAATTAGTATAACAAGATGTATGATGTATGACAAGGTTAAAATCATTTACTGTAATGTGAACAAAAACTGTGCCTAAAGTACAAAAAAATATTCTGCAATGATTCTCCACAGACGATAGACATAGTCAAAAAAACAACATTTTGTACAGAAATATACAAAAACGTAAGATTGCTTTACAATAAAGTGACATATCGTCGCTGTCGGGCGGAAACCTCCTATGTCCAAATTTGGTCAATTTCATATTTTTTCACAAATCGATGCTATTGGTCAGTCCCCATGTGGGTCTGTTATTTTTACAAATTATTAACCAATCTAAAGTGTTGAAAATAGCTTGAGAGCAAATCTCTTAACTCCATTGGACACTTCAACTGTCTGAGCAGTCTCGTAACTCCACCTCTTCTTCACTCCGCAAGGGAGCTTCTCGGCATTACGTCTCCTGATTGAAAGTTTTTTAGACAATAACGAGTGAAAATAGTTAGGTTAGATACATTTGAGTAGGTCTGTTTTGTTAAAAATCGATAGCTGTAATGCTTTGGTGCAGAAGGAAGCCTTTGAGCCACGAAGGTAAGTTTGCGAGCAGATTCGGCTAATTTCCTCCTATTAGACAGCCTAGTCAGCTCATCGTTTTTTGTATTACATCACTTATAGTTCTTAAACCTTTAAAATAGAGTTTATGAAGATGTATGTAACCACAGTCATTAGCTTTGGTTAACTATTGAAGCCTTTTCTCTTGTCAAGAGGCTCAACGCGACCGCCGACTTTATTTGCGTGCAGATTAATTTCCGCCTATATTAGACAGCCTGTTTAACGTTTTATTTTGGTATTGCATCACTCATAGCTCTAACGTTTAAAATAGAGTTTAGGAAGATGTATGTAACCACAATCATTAGTTTTCATTAGCTCTTAAAGCCTCGTCTCTTGTCAAAAGGCTCAATGCGACCGCAGACTTTGATGAACACTGCTGGCAGCAGCGACGTCTGTGTCCGTACCATTCTTATCAATGACAGCGTAATCTCGTATCTCCCTGCTCCCAAGTCATAAACCTTGTATCTCCGATTAAACATGGTTTTGGGGAAATGTTGTGTTAATGTTGGTACACAACAGTATATGATAGCAATATAATGTATTATACCAACTTTAACGATACAATGTTTAATAACTCAAAAAATATGCTGTTTTTTTAATTTCCTGAAAAATAATGGTTTTGGAGATTCTAGTATTCCGCCCGTCAGCGACGATATGCAGTATACTATAAACATATAGGATATGTATAGAAACATGTAATGTATACTAAATTTTAAATAAAATGTTAATAAAAACTTAAACATAAAACTTACACCAAGTCATAATGTGTAGTTTGTAGTTGCCACACTAAATCTTCACAAACCGTCGCATTAAATGAATAGTAATGGAAAAGTCACAGAAGATGGAGCCGTTTCTGAATGAGAACTAGTCCAAAATGTTTTTTTTTTTTTTGTAGCTTTGAGACAAGAACGTCTTGAAAGTTCTTGTATGACTTAATTAGACTTTTTACAACCATCTAAACGCTCAGGATGACCTGCGGCAAAGTTCATTGTATTCATTTATGGTAGACATATACTGTACGCTCCACTGTTTGCCGTTCCTTCTCATCTCCTCTATTATGAATTATTCAATATCAATTTATTTTGCATAAGCACCATATGATTCATCTTATTCCAGGCTGGGATGAAGACTGCTCTCTTGTCCCCGAATGACTTAACAAAAAGTTCCAACTCTCACTCTTTCTACAGGCTTGCCAAAAAATCCTGGTTCGGCAACTTCATCAGCCTCGAAAAAGAGGAGCAGATCTTCGTGGTCATAAAGGACAAACCGCTGAGCTCCATAAAAGCCGACATCGTCCACGCCTTTCTTTCGGTAAGCAGTCTCTCTGTTGTCTTGTTTCGTAAATGGGAGTTATTAATATTTCAATATACTGTGCTACACTTTCCCCGCTCTGAATGGATTGAAAGACTTTCACTATCGCTGTGTTTTTACATTTGCAAACACCTTTTTGATTTGTGTTTCAATTCTGTAACATGCCGGCGATGTTTCCGCACCCCGCCGCAGCTGACACGTTCATTAGAGGTCAATGGAAAATCAACCTAGGGCACGGATCATTAGCATATAGATGTTGTGCCTGGAGAGATTCGTTCGGGAGGAAAAGTCGGTGTGCTGTTAAGATCTGGAAGTGGTTAGAAATGTGTTCCTCGCTTCCAATTACTCAAAAGTGTTTCGAATCAGATCGTACACAGTTAATGTGGCTTTTTAATGGGACGATAATCTCCTACAAAGTGCGTCCGATTGACAGGATTTTTAGTTTATCCCAAAAGAAAATTCATCATTTATTCATCCTCATGTCATTCCAAACCTTTATTTTTTTCTGAGGAGCACAAAAGAAGATATTTTGAAGAATGTCGGTAACCAAACAACACTGGACCTCTGTTGACTATTACTGTATGAACACAAAACCACGGAGACATTTCTCAAAATATCTTCAACATATGGGGCCGGTTTCTCCGAGGGGGTTTAAAACTAGTCCCAGACTAACTTAAATGTTAGAAGTGTCTCGATGGAAAACAACTTTCACTGACTATTTTAAAATATTGATGCACGCAGTAATGTTTATTTTTTAAGTATGTTTTTAAGAATAATTTAAATGGACTAGTCCTGGCTTGAGTTAATCCCTGCCCTGGAAACCGCCCCATGGAGTCATAAGAGTCATATACACGTTTCGATTGATAGGGTGAATAAAATATTTTTTGGAAGACGTTATCCTTATCAGTTAAAAGTCCAGTTTGTGAAATTTGGTGGCATCTAGTGGTGAGGTTGCGAATTGCAACCCCGTCTCAGTCCACAGCTCACCCCTCCCTTTCGAAGCACTATGCCGGCTGACACAGAACAAAGATGTCGTTGTGTTTTCGCTTCTTTGCCGAAGGAGATAACGTACAGGTATATCTACATACCCACGTTTATGTAGATAGAAATAGCTCAATGTAAGGTACTGAAAACATAGTTCATTATATAAGGTCTTTATACACATCTGAACACATAGTTATGTATATTATATTTCATTTCTGTCACTAGATCCTCCTTAATATCACACATTGCACCTTAACATTTTTGTGCTTTCTGGTTTTATTGAAAAAATAAGTGTCACGGTTTTGATTCTAAGGTACATTGTGTGAATCAAACCCTTTCCTCTTTCTTCAGATACCCAGCCTCAGTCACAGCGTCATCTCTCAGACGAGTTTTCGGGCCGAGTACAAATCCACCGCCGGTCCCACCGTCTTCCAGAAGCCCGTTAAGTTCCAGGTGGACATCACCTACACCGAGAGCACAGCGGCCACAAAGGAGAACGGCATTTATTCAGTCACCTTCACTTTGCTCTCAGGTAACCGCAAGCCCTGTTGTTACATCACTGTATGTTAAGAGCCAGTCAGCAAAGCCTGTAGATCATGTACATAGTATGTAATGAATTAAGAAGCATGTAAAGAGGCGGAAGCGGACGGTAGTGTTTATGTAAGAAAGCGGTCCCTTTGACTTACTTGCTCTACATGAATCTGTTCTTCTCCCTGTTCTCTAGGGAACAATCCTCAAAAACATTCTCAGACGTTCTCAGACAACCCACTCGCTCCCAAGACATTTGTTTTAGCCAAATAGCCTCTTAAACACACTGATTATCCCATCAGTAAAATACCCAACAACAACGTAAGATAAATACAACATCTAAAAGACATTATAGTGTCGGCTAATGCATCATTCCGCCTTATTTTCTCCCATTTATATCCATTACGCCTCTCAACAGCAGCTCTTATCCACTTAATCCGGACGTTAACGTAATGTAAAGGGTGTTAAATAATGTCGTTGTCCGTCACGTTGAGATAAAAACGACTTGTGAATTCATGACAGATTCTCAAAATGACTCAAGCTACCACAAGCTTGTATTTGCAGATGCGTTTATCCAATCCGTCCTACAAATCAGAGCATTCAAGGTGCATTTTATTAGTCAGCGTGTTCCTTGAAATTGACACGTGGCATTGTTATCGCCATGCTTGACGTTTGTCATCTGTCTTTATTGGCTTTTACCTTTTATCATTTTGGTTCTCAAGCCAGATTTGTCAGAAAACTTCATTTTTGTTGTCTAATAGTTGGCTTGTTTCAATTGACGTGGTCTTTGTAACTAATGTAAATAATATTTAAATGTGGAAAAATAAATGTACTGTGATATACACAGTTAAAAATGTAAGCAAAATAATTGTTTACATAAAAAACCTACTAAAATATACAAAAAAATAAATCTAAAATGAAAGACTGAAGAGTGGAATAGAAGATTGAAATTAGGTAAAAAAAATGAAAAATAAAAACATCTAAAACTAAGAAAACTTTAATAGGTTTTTCTATTTATTGTCATATACACGGTTAAAAAAGTAAGCGAAGAAATTGTATATGTAAAAAACAACTACTAAAATATACAATAAAATATCTCAAATTAAAGACTGAAGAGTGGAATAGAAGATTGAAATTAGGTAAAAAAAAATAAAAAAAAACTCAAATTAAGAAAACTTTCATTTATTTTTTCTATTTATTGTCATATACAATGTTAAAAAAGTAAGCGAAGAAATTGTTTGTGTAAAAAAACCTACTAAAAATATATAATAAAAAATCTAAAATTAAAGACTGAAGAGTGGAATAGAAGATTGAAATTAGGTAAAAAAAACCAAATAAAAACATCTAAAATTAAAGACTGAAGAATGATTAGACTTATTTCTGGCAGACAGTACTTATTCTATACTTTCCATCGCGATACAAGTAATCTATTTCTTTTTACAACTTTCAAACTGACTGTCACATACAGCAAATGATGACGCTGTCTGCATGTCATGTTTCATCTCAGGTCCAAGCCGGCGATTTAAGCGGGTGGTGGAGACTATTCAGGCGCAGTTGTTAAGCACAAACGATCAGCCGGGTGTCCAACAGCTGTCAGGTGAGTACTGCCACCCTAATCCCCCCTGAACCCACCCTGACCCCCTCATCCCCTTCACGTGCCTGTTTATACCCCTGCTTCCATAACGCATGACCCCCTGCAACACATCACTACACGACATCACAATATTCTCCACAATTCCACACGATCCCGCCCTGAATCCAACTCACGCTGACTCAAAGCTCCGAAGAGATTCACACAGATTCTCTTCAGCCGCTCCTCTGCTCCATTCCTGAAATGACATTAGCAATAAAACTTGTCCCAATGTTGTTGTTTAAGCTTCAACTTTATTTTTGTTGATCGATGAATCTGAGCTGGTAATGGAAAGGTCTTTTTTGGTAGGAAAAGCTTTTAAGGCCTGTTCACTGCAAATATATAAAGTTTTCAAAATTGCTTTTAAAAATAAGAGAATTCACACCACGACTATAACAATAAAGAAACAACGAAATGACCATTGAAATCAACTGACAAACAAACTTTGTGTTTGTAATGTAAAACTGCAGCACGCAAGTTTAGAATAAACATAACAATATCGTACGTTGCGCGTGGATGCTAAATTAGTTCTCGCTATAGTTATTTTTCTAGTTTTCGCTCTTGTTGCGAACTAGCGTTTGCTTTTTTATTGAGCTTCAGTGCAGCAGGATTACGTTTTAAGAGGTATATTGTACATTTATTTAGGAAATGTATTTCTGTATTTATATTCCAGTATAAATAGTAGGCTATAAATAGTATTCTAGTAGTGTTATAGTTTTGAGCCTCAATAACTTGATCATGTGGTTTGTTATCATATCGAACAAACACAAATCTTAAGTGAAAAAGCAAAGAGAACACATTCTCTCAGCCTCATACAAGATGCTGTTTGACCGTGTCCCAACCATCTCTTTGATAACAGCGCCCTCTGCTGCTGTGATAGATGAACAACATCAGCATATTCACAGTGGATATAACTGAAGGTTCAAGGTTTTGAATGTTAGGTAATAACACACTTGACAAAAAGTTTGACCAGTTTGACAAAAAGAAGCTTATTTTAAAGCTCCATACCTGCAGAGAAAATATATTCAAGGACAGTTGATTTTTAACTGAATTAATAACTTAATAAATGTAACAATTTAAATGTGTAAAGGTAACGTTAGTCCTTGAATGCATGAATGATGAATCAGCTTGGTCAGTTTATGTACAGTCAGATCCAAGCGTCTTAGACCACATCAAAAATAAAGGGTCATTTTTTTATTTTCAAGTTTTTTATTTGAAATGTCAAGTGTCTATTTCAACAGAACCAAACCTCAGGAATGACATTAATTCACCCAAACAGTGTGATGTGAAAGACTGTGAGAATGCAAAGATACATCAAAATTGTGGAAAAAATCATGTGTATTAATGTACTAATATCGTTAGTTAATAAAAGCATCTTTTATTAGATAATAATATTTAAGAAAGAGAGGTGTGTTTGGTTACAGAAAGACATCACAGATACTCTCAATATAATAGAAATGTCTCTCTCTCTCTCTCTGTCTCTAGGCTGTCTCTCTCTGTTTCTCCTTGTGTGTCATTTACACACACATCACATTCACTGCGATCATTCAGTGTTGTGTGACCTACTGAGTGACCTCGACAGCACTGCACATGAATGACACATACTCAATAAAGTCACGATACTCACTCGTCCTTAAACAAACACCTCAATTACTCATTTAATACTGTAAAAATGTGGAGGTTATGGTTTTGTGTGTGTGTGTGTGTGTGTGCGTGTGTGTGTGTGTGTGTGTGTGCGTGTGCGTGTGCGTGTGCGTGCGTGCGTAGAAAAACATTCTGGCCTTTCTGGTATTATTAATTTAATTATATTATAATAATTCTATTTTTATTTTAAATATTATATACATTACTGTTCTAAGTCTTAGGGTCACTCATTCTTTATTCATCTTTTTCCACATTTTAGACTAATTCCATAGAATAACAAAAGAATAGCACAAATGTAACTATGAATTGTGTAACACAAATATGGTCAAAATAAGTTCAAACTGTTATATTTTAATGTAAAAAAGGAGTTTCCATCTATTCTAAGCTCTTATTGACTGCTTTTTCATTGTTTAGTCTTACAGTACTCATGCGTTTTAAAATCATTTTTATTAAATACAATTTTCGTTTTGTAAAGAATTAAATGTATATGTTGGCACAATTCTATTTTTGTCTATTAAACTCATTTAAAACATTTAAGCATGCCTTCAGATCAAAAGGTTTTTATGATCATGATCAAAATTTCTGTTAAACGGCCCTGCATTTTTGAATGTGTATTTTATGTTTATTATCATAATAAATAAGTTATAGCATTTTTCTTCTGAAAATAAGCGCACACGGTGTTATTCATTAAGGCTTTAATGGAACTCCTCTAGGTCTTGTCTAAGATGAAAACATCTGGCTGTGCGCTTGTTCATTAAAAACTGCTCATTTGCTTTATTTGGCATGATGAAGAGTGCACAGAGCGTCTCTGATGACATGATGCACTCATCCGGTTAATAATCCTGAAAAAGAATTTCACAAATCACTCGACAGTACTTATTTCTTGTAGATTTATCCAGTTTAAACAATGTTTTTGTCTGTAAACAGACATCTGTCAATGTAAAACCAGTAAAGTGTGGTAAGATTCCTGCAGCTTCTGTTAAATATACCATTTAAAACACTGACTTTGCTCTTACATAAACCCCTAAAACACATGTTCTTTAAGCCACATCCACATTAAAGTGCACCCATCCTTTTACAGAAACAGTTAACCCCAAAAATAAAATGTTGTTGCAGAACACAAGAGAATATATTTGAAGAATGTTGGCCCCCATTGACACAGAACCACATTTTTTAGACCTTTCTCAAAATATCTTCTTTTGTGTTTAACAGTATACAGGTTTTAAACAACCAGTGGGGACAAATAATCAACCAATCACAACTGCTCTCAAAATTCCCGGTAGTCTTAGTTTGATCATCTTCCTCTCTTTCTCACCCCCTCCTCTCTTTTCCCCTCTCTATCCTTTTCTCCTTGTGTAAACCATTTTTTCATTTCTCTGTTTGTTCTCTCTCTCTTTTCTCCTTTTCTTCCTGTCGGTGTACCTAGGCAGCCCGTTGAGTAACTTCTTTGACGTAATTAAACAACTTTTTTCAGACGAGAAGAACGGCCAGGTGCCTCATCCACCTGGCACGCCCAACAGACACCCGCCTAACGCCCGTCACCATGAACCCCAGCCTAGTGACTCTAAATGCCCAGCGGGCAACCCCAGGGACAATGCCAAACTGCTGGCATCTGTCGGGACACAGGAGCAGTCCTAAAACTTTACCATTCAAGCTTTTTCAAACACAACTACATACTCAAATAAAAAAACATGATATTAGAGATGGAATTTATATTTGGATAAACTTTTGTATGATGGAAATACTGTTTCACTGACCACACATATTTCCCCTTCATTGCCATATTCTTGTGCCAGACCCTCCCCGGCTTCCCTGTTGTTTCTTCTTCTTCTTCTTCTTGGTGTCTTTACTATTGTCTCTCGTTTTCCTCACATCTGTGACGGCTTGTTTTCGCTGCTAGGAATTATCCAGAAAACGTATTAAAACTCCGCCCCCAGCTTTCCTGCACATCCCGTGATGGACATTTATTGACTGAGGGCACTTTTCATGACCAACTTGCAGGTTACCATGGAGAATGACGCTTCATCCTTTGTCACACTCTTCCCAACCCAGGCTCGCCTCTCGACAAGGATTAACATTCAGACACATTTGTTCCCATTTACCGACTGTGTGCTCCCCTGCCATCATCTCAGCAACCTAACCTGTTCACACCTACACAAACACAGGCTCTGTTCAAAAACCTAGTGCCCTGTCTGCTGAGGTACCTCAATCCAGTCAAACTCTAGGACACAAACAAAACGTATCCTTTACAGAGAAAGCAATCCCATAATGCACTGCAGAAATTCCATAATGCAATGCAAAAAGTTCTGGTACAAATAAATCCATTTATTTGTACCAAGGCATAAAGTCTGAGAGAATTGTTGATTAATAATTTAGATTAATTTAAACAGAACAATATTACGGAGCCCTGCATATGACACGCAGAAAAAAATAGTCAACGGACTGAACTAGTAAATTGTGCACATGAATGAGTAAATCATACCAACAGACTTCTGAATTGTGCCCAGAAAGGAGTAAATTAACGGATCGAACTAGTAAATCGTGCACATGAATTAGTAAATCGAAGGAACAAATTAGTAAATTGATGGAACAAATTATCAAATCGTTCACACAAACTAGTAAATTGAGTAAACGAATCAGTAAATCAAGGGAACAAACTAGTAAATCTTGCACTTGAATTAGTAAATCGTGGGACCGAAGTTGTAAATCTTGCCCACAAATTAATAAATCGACGGATCTAACTAGTAAATTGTACACACAACTTGATAAATCGAAGGAACAAACGAGAAAATCATGCGCACAAATGAGAAAATTTAGGGAATTCGTTTTTAAATTTGCTCTCAGTTTACTTTTCCCATCCATGTCATGTGCAGGGCTCCGTACAGTTTCATTAAATAATAATAATAATAAAAAAATGAAATATCTGTATTTTTATGTTGTTAGCTTAGCATTAAGCTAAAGCCAAACTCTGGAATCAATAGACTAGGTAGGCAGTAAACATCTCACTAGGTTTTGGAATAGATCAGTCTGATCTCACAGACAAACGTAAGTATTTAATCAGGTGGCAATTTCGTATTCATTTGTACAATGTGATTTTTTTTTTAAATAATAATGATTACAAAAAAGCATGAATAAATAATGAAGCTGCTCCCCTAACTCCACCATCATTGGGGCAAAAGCAAGTCGCACTAAAACGTACAAATGAGATTGTACGAATTCATACCAGTTAGCCACCTCGTAAAATAGTTACATATTGCCGTGAGTTTGTGATGAATAGACACCCTCACAATTCCAGAAGTAAGCACACACAACTCTTGGACGTTTGCACTCAAATTCACGAAGACCAGAGAAGGAAACGGAAAGTTTAAAGACAACTTTGAGAGTTTGTCCTGAGGGGATGTCGAACTGCAGATTGTATTTTTTTCGTGTACATTCTCTTTTACTTATGATTTTTTGTTTGATGAACTTGATCTTGAATTTATTGCTGCAAAAGGACTGAACGTGACTTTCAGTGCATTGGGGATTCTGAATAGGGTGGGGTGGGGGAAAACAATTGAATGAATTTATCCTAATGAATGAATCTCTGTTGTACAAATTGAACATAATTCTGTATAAATATAATGTCTAGATGTGGTTTAGTTATGTTGTAGACTGAGATTTTAAACCTTGTGTTGTCTGTCTTTATTATTTTCCATCTTCTGTATTTATTACGTAATGAAACAATTTGTTTCTTTTAACTTGTTCATATAGATCCTGAAATTAATTTTTTTATTAGTTTTTTTTCCTCATATCTCACTACCAGCAGATACAAAAAATGTTGAATACATTGTGGATATTTTTGTATTTTTCCTTATGTTTTATCTCTGTACTTATTTATTACCATTCATTAATATATATATATATATGAGAACTTGAATGTTATTTATTTATGACAATAATGTGTTTGTTTGCATCAGGGCAACAGAGTTTTCTTTGTTGAAAGACGTCTTTCTTACGTCTTGATTTATGAAAGTACTGTGGGATCTTTCTTTCCTTCTAGCGTCAAAAAACAAAACAAAAGACTGTGTTAAAAACAAACAAACCAATCGACAATAAAGCAATTTTAACAGTTATTTAAGAATGTAGTTTAGCCTCTGCTGGGAGGGAATGAACTTCTCGATATCAATGTCAGCTTTACATCATTGTTTGTGTACAATGGATGAGAAAACAAGCTGTTCTTGGATCAGTTTTGATGTATATATGCTCTTCTGGCTGTTCCTGCTCTTTGCTTTGACTTGTATTTCTGTTTGCATGCACGCGTTTTATTTGCATGGCTTTAGCGTAACGATTTCTCCGAGCTGCTTTCCTTCTGTTGTTTATCTGAGAAATGAAGAACGCTCGCCTTTACCCCTGTTTTTACCTCTGTTACTCTCTCTGCACCGTTTGTCATTTTCTTTCCCCTCTTGACACGTTTCCTAGTATCTTATGCACTAACAATTTGTGCCAGAAGTGATGCCAAACAGAAGGCGTCGCTCGCTCGCTCGTACCGCAGACATAGTGTTTGTTTATGCTTTATTTTGTCTGTACTGTGTACCTTTAAGAGAAAGGTTTTGAATGTTTGAATGACCCCAGTTTACAGACAGCTTAATGAAACAATAATGAAGCAATACCTGTTTGTTAGATTTCCTATTTTGTACAGTTGAACAAAGCGAAAAATGTTGTCCATAAAGAGTAGGAACATGCATTTAATGATGTAAAAATCCCCTTGTATTATAACTGTTAGCAATTTCAGAGAGAAAAATGAATCAATAAACTCATTCAGGAACGTCTGTGTCTACTGTTTCTGTGAGTGCTCATGTTTGTATGTTTGTAAAGATGTTTGAGTGTGTGTTACTTTAGTTTGTACAGTATGCCTATACTGTATGTAAGGGGTGTGTGTGTATATGTATATGTTTGGGTTAGATGTGCAAGGTGTTGTAGTGCTCCGGTACCACTTGCCGCTTGACTTCATGAGGGCAGAGAAATTGTGAATGGGATGGGTGGGGTCGCTAATGATGTTGTTTTGTTTGTCCTGCTGTTGAAAATGTCTTCTAGTGAGGGGAGATCTGTCCCTGTAATTTTCTATTATTATATATAATTATTATATATAATAATATAATATTATTATTATAAATATTATATATATTTTAACCAACTGTGCTGTGTTCTTTGACCACTTCACAGACTGGGTCACATAATAAAAAAATTATATATTAGTCAACAAAAGTCTATTGAATATTTTTTAAAGCCACCAAGTAACATTCTAAACAATCTACTTAAAACGTAAAATCTGTTTGATACCATGATTACCATGGCTAAGCCAAAGCAAATCACATAAAGGCCACCAGGTAAATGATTAGTTGGGAGAAACCGGTGGTGCACAGGTACCTATGTAATCTGCTGTGAAATAAATCAATATATGAGGTATGAAAACAAGGCGACATATCATAAGACCCACCAAAGCCATGCTTTAGTAGTTAGTGTGTTCAATTTAATGCCATGCTAGATGCTACACGGATCAGCCACGAGAGTGAATTAAAAGCATAAGAAGCAGTCTACTGTCGCGGTACTTTGAATTCATACGGTGATTAGTCTGAGCAGCGCTGCACAAAGTCATTTTTCAATGAAAATTTTCAATTGCGCTTTAACGCGAAACAACAAACTGTCATGTATTCATGTACACAAACATGAGCATTCATGTACGGTTGGCCTAGGGCTACCAAAACGCTCAGACATTGAATATTTCAGAACACCAGCCCTCCAGGAATCTAGTTTGGGACCAGTGATGTAAGGGCTTCCTTTATATAATTCTATTATGGCAATTTACAGCAATTTTCCGATTAAGCAAAGGATTAGGATCTAGCAGATTGAGCAATAAATAGCAGGAAAAATAGCTTTATTTCTCAAGAGGGGAGGAAAGTTGACATTAGCTATAACAAACAAAATGCAAAACTCTGTAAAAAGGCCCAAATGAACTGTAAATGAGAAGCTTATATTTTAAATAGAAATGTAAATGAATTAGCCTAGCTACTACTGTATGTCATTAATTTATAGAACATTTTATAAAACATTAATTTTTATTTCCTTTAGTTATCTAATTGGAACTATTAAAATATTTTTTGTGCTTGGGTGATCCACTTAAGGGTACACTGTAAAATTTTTTTTTTTTTACAGATTTTCCATGTAAAATGTTAATTTTACTGTTTTTTACTCATTTTTATGTATTTTGGAAATACAGTCAAAATCGTAAAATTACAGAAAAGACAAAAGAAAAAAGAAATTTTCAAGAAAAATGGTAAAACCATGTAATTTTACAGGTTTTTGAAATACAGTCAAAAACTGTAAAATTGCAGAAAAAGACAACAAATTTACAAGATTTTTTTTATTATATATCCTTATTTGTCATTTTACAGGAAAAATATTTTATATTTATAAATTTACATTTTATTAGTTTAATGTCATTTTTTTAATGGAATTTTTTTACAGTGTACATTAGGCCAACATGTGCGTGTGCACATGGTACGGATGGCACCATCTCCTCATTTTGCCAATTTAAAAATTACTTAAGTTTTAATTTTGTCTGTTGTCATGTGAATATTTTATTGGGCTGCCATGACATAATTATTTGTGTTTGGCAAGCACAACATAAACAGGACATTTGATTAGATATTCTTTTATTTTTCATCTTATAGATTTCAGATATGACAAACAGTTAAAAAATAAGGTTAACACAGCAACAATATCCATGTATTTCATATAATAATGTGATGTACATTTGCAGATCATTTTTATGCCTTTTTTAACATTACACACTTCTTAAAGTTGGTCATTTTCATTAAATCTTTTAGTTAATCTTTTCACATCTTTCAGTTCGTCACACCCACACTTGGCTTTTTCTGATAAAATATGCAGCGAGGTGAAAAGAACCAAAAAAGTATAACATTTATATTAAGCATGACATGATAAATTGTTAGTATAAATATTTCAAACAAGTTTCCCATTTATCTTCAACACTTAGTAAAATGACAAAACATACAAACTTTTACTATTAACAATGCAGAAATAATGTAGTTTACAAACACTTCCAGTTGGCATGATAAATGAACATATTTAATGCTTAAAGACTATTATACACACAGAAAAAAAAATGTTTTTCTGTGATACGCCTTTCTTTTGATGGTCCGGATAATCATTTGTTTCTTTGAATCCTGTTTATTTCATTTTCATTTATTATGGCATCCATCTCATTTCGGACCTCTTCCTTTGTAATGTTTTGCCAGTTCTCCGGGATTTTTCCAAGGCCTTCAAATTTGAAATGATACTGTTCTTCAAGCTGTTTTTTGAAGGTGCAGATAAACCATTTCCAATATAATCTGTCGTTATTGTCTTCTGGAATTTTCCAGGTATTATAAGGATGGCCTGCATTTTTGTAGTTTTTTAAAGGGATCCATTGTGTTTGTACTTTGAATGTAAAGTCACTGATAACTGATGTTGATCACATGTCAATGACAAAAGGTTTACCTGCATCCTTATCTAGGCGATAATGTTTCCAAAGTCTCAAACTCCAGTGATCATGAAAAAGACCACCGATGGCTTGGCTGCGATGCCACTCAACGGTGTGATCTGTGGTATGATTCGGAATGGTGTTTGTGCACACAGCTTTACAGAAAGGACACTGCTCCCAGCATCCACTCAGCTGTTCAAACAGAATATCAACTGGCTTTTCTTTGAGTTTGAAAATCAAAGGCTTTGAGCCCAAAAGACTTTTGGGGTCCTTCAGTGTTTCCTCCAACATTTCCTTGAGCGAACGAGCAACTGACTCCTGGAGAATTTGTGCATCATCAATGTGCATATCTTCAATAGTACTCAAATCATTTCTTGACAAATGAATATGGTGTTTCCGATGGTCTGTTCGGTAAAGTCCTGTGCAAAACTGATCAAGCCACATCGAGGCATTTCCCTGTGTTTCTCTCATATTTTCTGATGCAGAAGAGCTCTCAACCAAAACTATGTCTGTCAGTTGTGACCAGCTGGATGTAAGTGCCTCTAGAACTTTTGCTTCATCATCAATATAGTTGACAACACATTCTCTAATGAACTCTCGATAGAAATATTTTGGATTTTGATTGTACATCATGTAATCCTTAAAATTCTCTTTTTCTGCCAATTGTTTCATTATGTGAAGCTCCAAATTAAATTTATTATGTTTAAGTGCTGGGTGGTGTGACTTCAGATGGTCTGCTATGTCAATGCTGTACATGTCAAAAAGAGCACATTGCATTGGTCCTTTAAGTTTGCTTGTGAGAACTGAGACAAAAGTCTTAACTGATTCAGCGCCCTGACAGTACTGTTTGTACAGTTCAAAGTAATTTTGCTTTTGATTCATTAATTGTTTAATGGGATCATTTGCTGACTTTAAATCTTCATTTATTTTTCTAAGCTTGCAAGTTACTTTTTTGCAAACATAAGCAGATATGCTGGCTTTGTACAAACTTGTGAATTGTAAATCACAGGAACTCTGACATTTTTGGATAATTTCCTCAATTTCCCCCAAAATCTCATGAATGAAATTCTCAGTTACTTCATTTTTCTCAGCAGCCTTCTGAGTTATTCTTCTATTAGTGTCCTCTAAAATCCGTTTAGAAATGTCATTACCTAAATCATTAAAACGATCGTATTTGAAAGGCTTTAAGAGTGAAAATTTGATATGTTTGGCATTATCAAATTTAAACTCTTTTTCTGATATGTTACAAATGGTATTTTTGTGTTTTTCAAAGCGATCAAATACAGCATTTTCAACCATTACCTGAACATCTATTTCAGTTTCTTTAGGATTCATATCGGACAGATCCGTTGTCCACTGTATCCAGAGTCTGTTAAATTCACTCTGTATTAGATCATCGGTTGGAGTTTGATTTCTGAGTTCAGATGCTGCAGCCATGCTCTTCTGAAACAAATCTTTCTCATACTGTTTCATCTTGCTGTCAAGCTCTAGTTTGAGTTGTCTTTGCTTTATTTCCTTAAATCCTTTTGCATAGGTTTCATTGGTGACTTCATTTATCAAACTTTCCAGTCTCGAATCAATTAAAACTATCCACTGAGAGAGAATATCAGAATGTTTCTGTGTCCTGAAATATTTGTCCACATTCATTTTGATGGCATTATAAGTGTCTGCAAACATCTCTTTTATCTTTGATTCACTGATATTACTCAACTCTCCACTTTTAATTCTGCCGTTCAAGGTCGCTTGTGTCTCTAAAGCTTCTTTCCTCAACTGCCAAGACCAACTCTGGTACTCTTTCTCTAGATCACTGTACACTCCCATATCCAAAGAGTTACGGAAGTTAAAGACAAAGTTCTCATTTAACAGTGCGCCCCATATGTCTTTGACTCGTTCACTGAGCTCAGACAGACTGAGAGGTTTGTAGTTCGGCTGCCAGTCTGAAATGGAGAGCACTCTCTTTTTCAGTTCCTGCACATTCTGACTGTATGAAGGGTTGGGTGGAGCCATGGGTGGATCTCCCTCCAATAGACTCTTGAAGTAAAACACATCCCTGTTAACATCAAAGTTTATGATGTCATTGAAGCCTGACACCACCTGATTCTCTTCTTCTGCAGCAGCCTTGGCAATCTCGTCGAGTTTCTCTATCAGTTGCATTCGTCCTCCTTGGTTATTTTCCCTAGCTCCCATGTCTGACACATTTTGGTGAACAAATATACAACTTGGTCTTATGTTTACAAGTTTCATTCTCAACAATGCCTGAAAACAAACCTGGAGAATATTTTGTATTTCACACAGATTTTCTCCCATGACATTTATCAGTGCAATGTCACTGATTCCTATTATGAGGGTTGCCAGTTCATTGTCATTTCTGACCACGATATCAGGATTGCTTTCTGTGGAGCGCAGTCCCTCTGTGTCCAATACTAATATGTAATCAGACAGCTGGTTCCTCATGTGTTCCTCGACTGGAAGCAAATGCATGAATGCTCCTCTTGTGCATGGGCCTGAACTTACAGCAAAATTAAGGCCAAACGTTGTGTTCAGAAGAGTTGACTTGCCAGAACTTTGAAGCCCTACAACAGAAAGAACTAACACTCTTTTGTCCCCAATTTTGTGAGTAAGTTTTTTTATGACAGCTCTGACCCATTGAATTGGTACATAGTTTGTATCACCAACCATTAGTTCCAGTGGGTGTCCAGACAGCATCCAATCAACAGCTATTTCAGGTAGATGATCAAGTTCAATTCCATGGATAGTCTTGTTGTCTTTAGAAGAGCTGTGGGATTCATATAACTGACTTATCTCACGAAACACATGTTGGATCCCAATTGTGGCCTGCTGTATTCCGTCAGATATCTTAGAAATATTCGTCTTGTGGTTACCTTTCTCTTCTTCTGAAGATTCTCTGTATTTTAGCCATGCTGTGTTGTACTGTTTTTTAAGATCAACAAGGTTACTTGTGAGAGCATCATCAAGGCATTTGCTGAACCAGTTGAAAAAGTATAGTCTTTCCTTTTCCTCCACCTTGACAGCATATTGCAGAAAATCTTCCATGAAGATGTTAGGAGAAGCTTTTTTCTGCTGATCTTTTCTAATATTCTGTTTTTCCTGAGTTATTTCAGCACGGTGTTGCTCAATGCTCTTTTGTTTTTTACTCTGCGGGCGGTGAAACTCTTTGTCTTTGTTGCACCAATCCTTCCACATCTGACCTTGCAATGGCAAATGTTCATTTTTTGATGGCATTTTTCCTTCCTTGCCATATAATATGTTCATGAGCATTTCTGCTTTGTTTCTTCCTAGTTTTTCAGTCTCTGTTCCAACAATGAATCCTTGCTGTTTTGCTTGATCAAAATGATCCTTCAGTTTTTGCTTCCTGTTTTCTTTTGAGAGATATTGATTACACTTAAAGATGATTTCCTTTGTTAGTTCAGCTTCATTTCTGTTTTTAGCAGCGATTTTTTGAGGACCACTTTCGTTTGTTTTCTCCATTCCAGAGAACAAAGCAATAATAGGAGTTTCACGTTTCAGAAAACCATCAAGTGCTGCTTTCACAGAAGCACTGGTGAGATTTTCAGGTAACAGTAATACAATCACTGAACTCAGTCCCTTAAGGAACTCTACCTGTTGGGGATGGTTGCAGGCATCACCATGGAGGTTGATAAAAGCCACGGAGTTTTTAAATATGCCATTTCTTTTCCCCTCTGGCAAGTACCATGAAATCTCTGCTACTCCATCCAACAAAAGCCGTGTTGTTGTACTGCCTTTACAGTGGCGACTGAAGAAAGTTGCGTGCCTGTTCTTGTTGATTACGTCATTCATAATGTTTGATTTTGAAATTCTGGAACTTCCGAGTCTCATGAAAGACACCACTGGAAGAGACATATCCAATATGGAGCTTGTCACTGCAGATTGGTCTGTGGATTGGCATTTAAGGGCACTCATTTGGAGTGGCCAGACAGGCATTTCTATTTCTTGATTGCATAGCTGTGGCACCAGCAAAGGTAATGCAAAGTGACATTTGTATAATTGTGTAAAAACAATTTGTCGTACAAAATCATTGGAACAATAGAAAACTGCCATGCAGATGTCCATGGGATGGATATGAGTCTCTTGTTTAATATCAGAGACAGCACTATCATCCTGAAAATTGATAAAGCTTTCCAAGGTATTGGACTGTGCCTCACAGGAAAGACATAACTCTGGTTCAATGCACAAAAACCTGACATTAACGTCAAGTGTTAAGAGTTTGTAGATAAAGTGAAACCATAGCTCTTTCTCCTTGCCAACTTGATTGTTGCACATTGACACATTAATGTTTATATTATTAATATCTGCATTTGAAATGTTTGCTGGATAGTATTTAAGCAAGTCCAGTTTTTTAAACATCTCTTTACATGGGCTTGCAAGCCCAATATTATGTTGGAAAAATCCCTCTGTGTTTTTACTTTCAATGCCATGCTGTACTTCTGAGCTGTCTGTGGTTTGTTTGTTTTCTGAAAATGATGTTTTATCTGTAGATTGTGAGCTGTCTTCTAGTCTTAAAGGTTCAGCAATCATCAACCTCAGTGCCTGCTCAAACTCCTCCCAGTTTACGTGACATAAGAAATCAGCAATTGCTTTTCCCAAATCAGGAATTATGTCTGTTTTCATAGTGTGTTTGAAGGCATCAAGTAATTTCTGTTTCTCATGAATGGAGCTTATATGACCCTTATAGGTTGCAGTTAAGGCTGTCAATAGACTGAAAGCCTGAGCCTTTAAGGTACTCTGCTTTCTAAAGTCCATATACTTTCTGTGTGTATCCGACAGCTCATTTTTTAAGAAATCAATTTCCTGTGGACCCAAAATAGGATGAAACGTGTCCTCTCTGTATCCTACAAGTTTTGCGAGCGACTGCACAAGGAAAACTAAGTCAGTATCAGTCTCTTTCATGGTATCAATCCATGAATTTATTGCATGGGTAACTTCACATGTGATGTTTTTTGTGTTATTCTTGTCTTTTTCAGGGATTTGCTGAAAATCTTCAAAAGATTTTTCAAGAACTTTCTGCACATCAGAAAACTGATGGATGGAGCAAAACATGTCATTTTTATTTTGATTGAACTCTGGTTTCCCTCTCATCCATTGTAAAATCTGTGCTCTATTTGGAAATGTTTTGACTTCATGGCAGTGTGTGTCCATCACCAAACATGTCATAAATTTTAAATTGTCATCATCATATTGCGTAATGTCTGTTAAGAACTTCTGAAGTGCCTCGTTTGAGAGGAAAACATCAATCCATTGCCTGAATGAAGTTGTGGTTTCCTTAATTTGGGTTTTCATTTTGAGCAAATCTCTGAGATGGTTTTCTGCATCAGAAACAGACCATTCGTGCACCGACCTCATCATTTCTTTAGCTTCATCCAGAGTTTTTAATACTGTAATGTCATCTGTGGATTCTGCACGTTGATGTGTGATTTTTTCATGAGCTCTCATGAGAAATGTGCACAATCTGAAGGGATCTTGAAATTCATCCTTATGCTGAGTCCTGATGATATGCCAGACTGGAGTCAAAGTGGATCCTCTGTCTATGACAGCCCAGGTTTTGTTGCTTTCTGCAAGACTGCTTTTCCACAGTGTGTGATCATCTGTTGCAGATGGACCTCCAAATTTATCAATACAGAATTGCACCACAGTATTGAGTTCATCGCTAATTGTTTTGTGAGAGGCTCCTTTTTCTTTAGAGACACTTAGGTGATGTGAACCTAAAAACATTTTTGATGCCACACTGCAATTCATGTCCAAAACATGATTGACCATGGTTTTCACCTTTTTTTGGTTCTGCTCTGAAAATCCCTGAGCGTGTGCCTGCCACCAAAATGTTCCACCAAAGTGAATTGGTCCTTGAGATGCATGAGAACCAAACTTTTGAAAGAATTTCTCTGCATGTTGAAGGAGTCTTGCGTTGTTTTCATTTTCATTGATGGCATGCAGCAATTCGTTTATTTCTATTAGCTCTTTTTTTGCAGAATCGGATAAAATAAGTTGGTCAATGAAAGTTGAAGCCAGTGGTATGTAATGACAAAGTGTCACTGCTTCATAAGCTTTCTCACACTGGTCTTCCAAAGATGCAGTTGTGGAGGAAACAGATGCATTTTGCAGGCCATACTTTGCTTGCACAGCTGGAAATCCAAGGTCATGTTCTACACTGTAGCTGTAGCCCAGTTTCCCAACAGATTCAAAAAACTCTTTGTGAGATTTGTAGCAAGAAAACTCATATTTCCTGTAGTGAGAGTTATGTCTTGGTCCAGCAAGTTTGCAGGTATCGACTTTGATCAGTTGTTGTCTGTCTTTCAACAGATCTTCCACTTTGTCAGTTTTGAAAATTCCTTGAAGAGCAAGACCACCAGAAGACGTTTTTAAAATCTCTTCATCAGAAATGGACATGGCAGGTGAACATTTAGATTCACTGCCTATAAAGGGTTTTTTCATCAAACCTTCAACACAATCCTTAAGGGTTCTTTCATTTTTCAGGTATGTTTCTTTAGGCTCCTCATGAACTGTTTTCAATTTTGCCTCAAGTTCTTTTGCCTTCGCTTTGTGTTTGGTCACATGATGTTCACATGCTTTCGAGAAAGCTAAAACATCTTCCTGTTTTGTAGTTGGTTTTCCTTCTGTTTTTGTATGATCTTCAGATTTTGATGGTTCTGAAATATTGAACAATTTCCAAAGAGCTTTTTCCTCCCATCTGAAGCGAATGTGCTCCTTTAGCAATATAAAGTCCTTCTCGTCTAAATAATCTAGCTGTTTTTTATCAGTCACTCCTAATTTATCTTTTAACACTTTGGACCAAAATAAGGAGTCAAGACCAGCAGCCGCAAGTTCATCATCCAGAATTTTGGTGGGTTCCATGTCAGAATTTGGCATTCCCTAAAATGAAGACATTGCATTTTAAATATTTATTAAGACGCATTTAGAGCTGAGGAAACTAAGAACATTTTAATTCATTTGTTAACTTGCATAAGATTTAAACAAAGATTTTAAGCAGTGGCGCATACACCTTTAACTGCGTGTTGGTCTTACAAAATCCTTACGATGTTGTATTTGTTAACACTAACTTAAAGTAAAAACGTATTCTTATTTTGTTAAATTGTGTTATATTTAACATCAATCAACAATGAACAAAATCTTATTATAAGATTTATTAATCTGGGTTAAGAGTAATATTTGCCCATTTATTCAAATAGGATCAAGCCAAACCCATGTACTTTCCTTTTCTCCAAGATTTAGGGAAGTGCAAACTTTAAAGCATTGTAGTGTTGCTAAAAAGTTAAAAAGCAAAACTGATCCCAGCATTAACCAAAAGACTATGCCTTATCCTAATCTCACAACTCACAGGAGCTGTATAAAAAAACCCACATGCGTTCACATCTGAAACACATGGTTTTGGAACATTTCTTTGTGATACAATGGGACCACACGTGAAACCTATTAAATGAATTTTCTTCAATGAATTTGGATCTTTCTTTTAGTATTTGTAATAACCAGTACAATTAAACCAATATTGTGTCTGTTACCTCTGGATCCATGATTGTTTAGCTGCATTTATTTTCTTCCTCACTATTCACCATGGTCCTGTAAAACATGGACATCATACAAAGACATCAGCTTGTCTATCAAAACAGCACTTTAGATTTGTAGAGTTTATGAATGGCAAAACTCGGTAACACTTTATTTTACGGTGCCCTTGTTAGACATGTTACATGTATTTGCTAGAGTATTTACTATACATTATGCATAATAATTGTATGTGCATTGACCTTGTTGCCTGTCCATTTCATCTTTACTAGACTAGACTTTACTTTATTAATCCCAAAGGGAAATTCACGTCACAGCAAGCTCACCACAATTTTTAAATAAAAATTATATATAAAAATACTACAAACCAAAGAAAAACTATATTTCATACAGCACCCTTTAGTTTCAAGCATCAAGTACACATTCCTCATATTTATCCCATCGTAATTGAATTCTACAACAATTTTCTGCTATAGCATTGATTATACAATCTAAAAAATACTTTCTATATTGTTCCTTGTAACACCGCGGCTGAATTAATCTTGAGCTTAAAGAACTCACACAGGCTTGAACTGTTTCATGGAGAGGATGACAATCTAGTTCATCACATTGACCGATTTATCAATAATTCTATCCTGTGCTATCCTGTCTACAGACCCTGCCTTTTTTTATTAGCTTGTTAAGTTTGTTCTTTTCCTTCTCCAGCAATCCCCCTCCCCAACAGGTGACAGCATACAGGATCACAGATGATTTACCATGTGTTTAGCATTTTGGATTTGTTTGCTGTTCATTTGCTTCATTGTTTTAAAATGAATTACTTAATTTGTAAGATTATTAAGTAATTAAGTGCTAATAATAATAAAAATGGTCAAATTTGCTACACAATTTTTTATTGTGTAGCAAACGCTGTTGTTCATGAAGGGGGAAAATGCGAGTATTGACTGAAAATGGAGAAAAAAGTGGTTTGTAAACCTGAATCTGCGGTCTGGAGGAGTCGAGTCAGATATATTTCTAAAACTTTAACCAGGTTTAACGCACCTAGACAACGACCAGGAAACCCCAAATTTCTGTCAAACCTTACTTGTAATAAAAATAGCTGCTGTTAAAAGAACAAGCACTTATTCCACAGATAAGATAAATAATCTTACCTTAAGCTTGTTCTTCTCCAGTATTTAAAAAATCCTGCAGTCTGAGGCCGGCTTTAGTTAAAATGAGTAATTTATTCAATTTATTATTGAGAGATGACCTTGACCATGACCTTGGCGTTGCTAACGCCATGCACTAACCACTGAGCTACAGGAAAGCTAACTAGGAAATTAAACCAATATGGTAAATTTCTTAATTAATTAAGTGGTACGATCGCACGTTTACAAGTCACTGGTGAAGCTTCCACCTATAGTATACGATCACACATTTGTGAACTGAGAAAAAGTGGTGACGTCACTTGATGCTGATATAGCAACTTGCTGGACCGGCTTTTACTCTTACATTAGACTAAACTAAATCTCTTCTTAAGATCTTCACACATTAATTCATGTCACAGACACCAAAACAAACACATAAGTACCATGATAAAAGTTTTCACTACTAATGGGGACATATAAATAAAAGAAGAAACCGTTCTCCAATGTTGTGCCAGTAAAGAAGTGAAAGCAAATCATTTTTAGTCTTTAATCTGAGGTTTGCACTCATTGTAGTGCACTTACTGCCACCTACTGATATAGATTCTCAACACTATACCAACATACTTTTAACACATGTTATAATGTATAGGCTATTACATTATTGGAGCTCAGTTTTCAGAAGCCTGTATCAGCACACTGTCTTCACTTCACGCAGAAAAACTTGCATATGAAAGGGTTAAATTAGGCTACCCAAACAAAAAAAACTAGCTTTTGCAAAAGTCTTTAAAAGGATACATGGAAAATAAGGAAGGAAATAAAATAATTAGTCTACGAATAGGCTTCGTACAGTGTGACTGTGTTCAACCACTAGTTTACAACTTTAGGTTACTGCATAAGCTATTGCATGTCAGAATTCATGTTCTAATGCTGTGAAGATCACATGACCGTATCTCAAAATCTATTGAAATGACTACTGCTAATATACCCAGATGTTCTTCACAAATTATATTAATTAGCCAACATTTGCTGAGCATTTCATGAACAGCAAAACTTAGTAAAGGAAACTTTATGAGGCAAAAAGAGACATGAAAACGTAGATTAAAAGTAGAAAAAATTCAACCTTTGGCTATGAAAATTCTTCTGCTCTGTGCCATTTCAGTTTGGCAGTTTCCTCCACTGCAGTATTTCTGTTGAAACTTAATACAAACAATTAATAAATAAATTCATTTTAAATATCTCTGCACTCACTAAGTTTATTAGCATATCTCAACTACATTTGCTGTAGAATTGTAAAACAATATTTATTTTTGGTTTATCATATTTAAAATGTGTATACTTACCTATTAGTATGTAGCCATGCACTGTAGTGTCAGGACATTTAGCAGAAACGAATGTAAAAGCAAACTTCAGTTTGAGGAAGTATCAGAAGAAAAGAATCTGTGGGTGTGTTGCATTGGGTGTGTATCACATGGTTTAACAGAAACTCTTATGTAAAAGCATTGTTTCCTTAGTAATGTTTCAATCAGACTGAACTGCAACATATGTTTGTTTCATTTTACATTATAAAAAGATTTGTATATAATGAACAGATAAATTCATTGAAATTGTAAGGGGGGTTCTGAAATATTCAGTGTCTGAGACTTCTGGTGGGACTGTAGGGGGAGCATTCATAAATATTCACGTGATTCCTGTTTAGTGTTAAAGTGCCACTGCAAATAGGTGTGTGAAATCAAAAAGCAAACTGCTTCTTATGCTTTTAAATGACTCTCATGGCACATTGATGTCATATGCCTTATCATATGCCATATCTTGAAAATACTCATCATGAACTTTTGTTTATTATTCTTTATGAATAGAAAATATAAGTAATGTAATTTTTTATGATCACTGTTACATAATGTTGAATGAAAAATAAAATTATAAGGTTAGTTGTATGTGAGGTGTAGAGTTTTATGTAGAATTTGGTATTCAAGCCTGTGATCTACAGTACATAATAAGGTGCAGCACAGAATAATCACAACAGTGTGGTACACTGTGGTAATCACAACGATATATATGTCTGTTGAAATCCCAAGTTACTTTAGCCAATTATGTCTTCTTCATATAAACATTTGTTAATAACACTTTAACACCAAATAAGTTGCTGTCCTTATTGTATTCATGGATGTAAAATATGCCACATAGTGACTTTTATCATGTAAAATGTGAAAATTACTATATGGTTGATAAATTTGTAGAAAATGACATTGTGAAAGTTTGTGCTTGCTGCAATTTCACCATTTCTAACCACTGGGTTTCGGGGAAAAATAGTATTAAATATTAATACTTAAGTCTGGTAGTTATGTAGGCTAGCAGCTAAGAAAACTAAATATAATACCACAGAATCATCACAACTAAACCTTTATTATGCCACCAAAGATACATTTATAGGCCAGCTATCACCAGACTCTCAGTAGTACATAACAAACATACTTGTTTGCATATCCGCCTCACCACATGAATTTTCATATAGGCTATGCTCCTCCCAGTGTCGTCTCTGTTGACTAATATCAAGTTGATACAATATTGTAAATAACCTAGCGGGTAGTTGAGTTTAGGTTAATAACCTAATTAACTGGGATTACCAATATAATGTGTGTGCGGGCGTGCATTTGTATTTTTATGTTGGTTGTGCAAGTGTGTGTTTAAATTTGTTTTGTTTGTATGTATTTGTGTATTGACCTCACTGTTTTATAGAATTGTCGTGTTAAAGAACTAACAGATCCATTTATCCATTAATCCATTAGGCCACGTTTACACGATGAAAAACAGAAAAGTTTCACGGACACATGACAGCGTTATCAAAACTGTCCGCATTTACACGGATCCAGGAAAAACGGATAAAAACGCTGTAGTATGTACGCCAGTCCAGTGGATGGCGATGTTGTTGTGTAAAGACACAGGACGTGCAATGGCACGTACAAATGCACAGTTATAAGCCAAAAGTGCTTTTTAATACCGTTGGTCGATGTACGTATATGTGTGTTTAAAGCCTGGCGAATGTAAATAGTGTGTCTCCGCTGGTCTTATTGGTGCAGCAAATCCACATTTTGCTGGGGAAACATTAATACATAGTCAAGCAGCGAGAGCTCACAGTATGGGAAGCCGCCATATTGTTTTGTCTATACAAAAATAGACAAAAACGCGACTTTTTTAATTTTTATTTATTTAAGATAACATTCATATAGCAACAGAAACAAGAAATATCAGATTACATATCATGCTAGGGGAAGATACAAACAATATTATTGGAATACTTCAAAAAGTGCACAAGCTCGTACAATTCTTATTGCCTTTGGATTCTTTGAGGGCATTATGGATTCACAATAATGTTTTACTTCATTTTCAAATACTAAAAAATATGGTTTCTTTCCTAAATATTTACATTTATGAATGTGTATGAATAACGATTTCTCCGAGCTGCTTTCCTTCTGTTGTTTATCTGAGAAATGAAGAACGCTCGCCTTCACCCCTGTTTTTACCTCTGTTACTCTCTCTGCGCCATTTGTCATTTTCTTTCCCCTCTTTTCACGTTTCCTAGTATCTTATGCACTAACGTGTGCGAGAAGTGACGCAAACCAGAAAGCGTTGCTCACTCGTTCCGCAGACATAGTGTTTGTTTATGCTTTATTTTGTCTGTACTGTGTACCTTTAAGAGAAAGGTTTTGAATGTTTATGACCCCAGTTTACAGACAGCGTAACGAAACAATAATGAAGCAATACCTGTTGTTAGATTTACTATTTTATACACTTGAACAAAGCGAAACTTTAATGGAAAAAAATGTTGTCCATACAGAGCAGGAACATGCATTTAATGATGTAAAATCCCCTTGTATTATAACTGTTAGCAATTTCAGAGAGTTACGTAAGCGAGTTTATGTTGGTGTGTTTGTGTGTTTTATGTTTGTGTGTCTATGTATGTTATATGTGTGAGTGTATGTCACTTTGAATCAGTAGAGGTGTTAACCACCACGAAAACCACTCAAATGCTTAGGGCCCCGGCCGCTAGCTTGGGGAGGCCCCTAGTGGCGACAAGCGGTTAAATCATTTGATGCTTTTGACTCCTGATCGGCCTGCGTGCGCTGCACCGAATAAGTCAAACGCACCTAATAACAGACAGGTCTGACTTGGTTGAAAAACCAATCAAAACGTCTAATTCAGCTAAGAGGTGGGTTACCCGCGCTTTGACGCTTAGCCAGTTCATTTACAGGAACAACATTCTTTATGTGGAGTCCTTCAAATATAGTAAGTCGTGCTGGAGAAAAGCTTAGGCTGAAATAAAAAGTAAAGTGACACATCGGAATGTTATTTTTAAGACGTCTTAAATGTACTGCTGTCTGATATTGTGAATTATATTTTGCTGTTATTAGATGCTTCTGCTAAAATTCTAGGATAATTAGACCCTGGCTCCATGTAGCGTTAAAAGCCAACTGCATAGTATGTTTTATAGAAAAATGACAGACAAAAAGATGATTTGAGAGCAGTGCCTTGAACTTTGATTTCCCTGGAAACAGACAGGTTGCTTGAAGGGTTAGTTTTAACACCATCTATCTACATTACATTTACATTTATTCATTTGACAGACGCTTTTATCTAAAGCGACTTACAAGTAGGAGAGCATATAACATTTTGTCAACATGCCAAGCAGTAGCAATGAATGTCAATTTGTTTACATTTGCCTGTTTCTAAAGCACATCAATAACTTGTGTTTTGCTTGAAATTACATGTTTAATGCAATTGTTGTAATTGCCTAGTTGGTAAGTCGGTTTTTAGTTAGTTAGATCACAGCATTCATCTTATGTTTGTAGGGAGGGAAATATATTTGATACACTTAAATATGTCTTTAAAAATTGTATTCTTACATACGTTCAGCAATTTAAGTGGAATGTGAGTTCATAGTCTAGAAAGCACACACTTAAATCTTGAGGGTTCTTTACTATTTAATCAAATTAATTCCAGTAATATTTACTTGATTTGTGTTCATGCCATTTAGTTTAAATTATTATTGAAAGCTCACATTTTATGACATTTTAAAGTATCAAAATATGCCCCACAATTTTTGGAGTAGTGCTGCCACCCCTGGCATAGAGCACAATCACAAAGCGCACATATCAAATATATTTGATTCCAAAACAAATGTTTATTTTTATACCAATCTGTAAACAATTTTGTGTGCTGTTATGCGGTTCAAAGTAAAATAAATCCAGGTTTAACATATAATTCCATATAGGCCAACTCAATATTACACACCCCTGCTTTGAATGTTATGTGTATGTTTGTGTGTTCCTGGTAAACCCTACAGTGTGGGACCAAATAAGGGACGGGTCCCTATGAGGAAAACCGCTTATAAATCAAACTAACTGGTGTTATTTGAAAATGTAAAAGTGCAGAAAGGTCTTTGTAATGGTTATTTTCAGGGGCCAGAATACAGTTACAGTATAAAAATCATGTCTATGTAAAGTCCCCGTAACATGGAAACCTAACATGTGGGGGTATGTTTGTATTTTTATGTTGGTTGTGCAAGTGTGTATATTAAGCTTTGTTTGTATTGTGTGTGTGTGCGTGCGTGCGTGCGTGCGTGCGTGCGTGCGTGCGTGCGTGCGTGCGTGCGTGTGTGTGTGTGTGTGTGTGTGTGTGTGTGCGTGTGTGTTTATTAGAGGTGTGAGCGTGTTTATGTTAGTGTGCGTGTGCTATTTTAACAGATTTTATACACACGTCGCCTGATACTGTAAGTATTACAACTTTCATAAATCGCTATTGCTTGAAAAACATTTTACATTATACTTTATATTATTAAAGTCAGATAAATCTAGATGAAATGCAAACCATTAATGGTCCTGGGCTGGCAATGATGATCTACCGCTCAGTGTTTATTGGTGTATTTGTTGGAATCTGCATCAAGCTTACTGTTTCTCTTCTATATATTTTGTCTTGGGTTGAAGAACTAACAGATCTATAAAAGAAGAAAGTCTTTTCCTGATTGCGAGCAGTGCTCTGAACAACCACAAGGTGGCAGCACTGTCACGTTTATTTCCCCAACTGCAGCGTCTGTAATCCTGCAGCTTTACCTACAACAAACGCCGTTCGGACTTAGTTTTTAAGCCAAAATGTGTTTTTAATTCATTTTTAATCTTATTAGTTATATTGAAATTTTAAGGTTATGTTTGTAAATGTCCCACTCGCATGAACGTTCCAGTCGCGTGGCCCCGCCTACTTTAAATAAAAGACCAATTTATAAAAAAAATCCTTGATTAAATATAATGGCAACCATGTACAATATGCAAATCTAACATATTAATTTCTAAAATAAATCAAATGTTCTTAAAATAAAGCTTAATGAGTTTGTTTGACAGGTGGCTGATTGGCAAAAAGTCCAGCAGGCCTGGAAGCGTGTGTGAGCGCGTGGCGTGCAGTCACACATGTTTATGAAACATTTGTTTATATGTTTATAAAATTCATACATGGACCCAAGAGAAAATCCATAGCCCGCATTTAGCTGCTCAATAACAAGGTAATACGGTTTGTTTACATCTTGCGTTGCGTGTGAAAGCTTGACATGTGCTTTTGTTTGACGACGTTTTATGATTTTACGGGATAAAATATATTTTATATTGGTTGAGTAGAAGCGTTTCTTGTCATTTAATCAGTTGTCAGCAACAGGGTAGTGTTCCGACATTTAAAAACATGACCCAATAAACCAACTCAAAAGGAACGAATATGGTCGGACCGCGGAGTCGAACTCCTGTCGTTAAAAGCGGTACTTTGCTGCTGCGCACGCGATCCACTGGGCTACCGAGGCTGACACCTTTATGAGAGAAATAAATGCATTTTACAAACATGAACGTACACATAGTTATGACCGTGCACACTCTAGAAAATATGCCGTTTGTGCACATATGATAAACGAAAAAGAGGAAAAACGTGCCCAATGGGATAAAATCGCATATTGAAAGTCTAAGCATTATTCGCAAAAAAGTTGAAAACAGGAAACGTTATTCAGATCGACATTCTACTACACAGGTCTTTCTGTTCATTGGAGGGGCTGGACTGTGTAGAAAAGGCGGGGCTGATTTGAATATTATAGAAAACGCCGCTTTTTACGGCGTCATTGTTACACGGAAATGGAAGTCCAAACGGCGAAATGAACTGCGTTTCAAATTGCACTTAAAACGCCGTTATTAACGCCGTTTCGACGGCGAAAACGCCGTAATTTACGGCAAATGCGCTACAAAATGCCGTACTTTACGGCCTCTGTAAGTCATAAACGCCGTAAAACCAGGCGTCTTCTGAACACCAGGCGTCTGGTTGATGGCGAAATATGACCCAAACGGCTATCCATAGCCGCGTTTATTTACACGAAAGCGTTGGATGCTCAGAATTTTTTTACATTGTTTTTAAAGAATTACAAATACTTGAAAATCAAAGTTAAATAAAAATACTGAAGTGACCAGGTATTTGGCGAATAAATTGTACTATAATGTGACAGCAAAATTTAGAAAACTACCCATTTACAATGCCACAAATAACACATTTACCTTATTTTTTTTTAAGGGGTTATATGGCACGAATACGTGTTTTTCTGTGTCTTTGGTGTGTTATAAGTTGCCCGTGCATGTATTAGACATGTAAAATAGCAAAAATTTAAGTGTGGGAACAAAGATGCATTCTATCTAAAAGCGAATGCTCACCCAGACCTGCCTGAAACCCCTCGTGTAGCCACACCCCCACAAATCTACATCAGTTCGTGGTATGATTTGATTAAGACCGCCCAAATGTATACGCAAGTAAGGTGGACGTACCTGTCAGTACAATTGAAGAGGAACCTGATGTTCCCCTTTATTGTTTTTTAATTTGGAAGGTGTGAGAGCACAATGTGTTGGCTTACACTGTAAAAGACCTTCTTAAAAATTTAATAAAGCTGTTTAAAAGTATTTAACTTAATTATTTTGAACTGACTCAAAAAATCGAATTGTAAAATACAAGTCCAATATAATTTAAGTTCAATTGACTCATAAAGCTAATTTTATGTAACTTAAAAATTGAAGGCAGCTGAAATTGGTGATTTTTTTGTTTATACAGTGTAGCAACTTGATACCTCCTGTCCTATGAAGACGAATGAGGACCTCTACAGTCACAAATGTAAGCTTTATTGTGTGATTACTTCATGTGAGTCACGATTCATCAGAACTTGATTTATTTGCTGGTCTCCGATTATCCATACCATACGTTTATGACTGAAGTATTTGTTGTTGTTTTTAAACTGTCTGCAGATACAAATAATAGTAATGCATTTTTTTCTGTGGATGTTTTGCACATAGCAACCAAAGCATCTTAGATGAAATGCATTGCTGCTGTATTCCAGGTGCACTAACAATGTGTTGTTATGTGAAAGTATATTAAAGCAATAAGCCCCAAGAAGCAGTGGGTTACTGGGGTATTTTATAACGGCTTAGAACTCCGCTCAGCCAATCAGAATCAAGGACCAGAACTGACCGTTTTATAAATTAAAGTTATGCGCACACTGACACATACTAGTGACCATTGTTGCAAAGACAACATCTTTAATATCTTAAGTAATCACACAGAATAAAATGCAAAACTACTTTCAGCTTTTCAGCATTTCAGCTTTTCTTCATTCATTATTTTGGTAACACTCATTGTTCATGTTCGCTAATGCATTAACTAAACGTTAACAAATACCACCTTATTGTAAAGTTTTACCATTGTTTCTTGTTTACTATATCGTTATTTTAGTATTGCTTTTATATTAATTCTGTGTAGTGTCATTAAACTCCGCCCTCTTGTGGTGTGTTGTGGGTAATATAGCCATTTGAGTGTTGATGGATCCGCACTTTGAATTTTCACCGGAAACAGTAGACCATCCGGGTACTTGGATACTTCTTTCAACATACAGTATTATGATGCAAGGTGCACATCTCTAAGCAGCGTTTTTCAATAAATGCACTTTGGTTGCTATGATACAAAATATCTGTGAGATTAATAATATGTTTAGTTGGCAATGGGTGCTTTAGTTCAGCCTACCCTTCATTGTTTCGGAAATAATCGTACAGCTGTATCTATCTTTTATAAATGTGATCAAACTAAATACTCTTCGAAGATATGATGTATGCAATACTACTCTATAGGTACTCAAGATTAATATGAGATTGGCAGAAACTGCGTGTGTTAGGGCCGCTTTAAAGACATGCAGCATTTGTATATATAGATATCATTTTATTTGCTTGGCATAAAGCAAAGGTAAAAACGCAATTTAAATAATCTCACATCTTTAAATAGAAAACCTCTTTTCTCCATTACAAGATTTATCTATAATGGCTTAAAATAACAAAATATGGAGGAGAAAAGAGAGAAATACATACTAGCTTCCCACTTCAGTCAAACCCTGTACAAAATGGCATCTATTTAAGCGTGGGAAAACTTTGTAGACACTTTAGACACAATCTTTACATATTTTAGGTTCTGATAGCTTAAGCCACACAAACACTGCAGCATTTAATAATGTAATAATGTCATTTGCACTTTCTTGCATTTTGCACAAGAACCCAAAGCTTGTGTTTTTAAAGCTCCACTTCGGTCAGTCCAGCTTACATCTTGCTTTCTTTATTATTGTCCATTTCCTTTCGTTTCTCTCTGTCTCTCACACCCGAGACGTCACGAGCAGTGATCGGAATCTGCGAACTAAGGTCGCCTCCAGCTCCTCCAGAAGTGAGTCTTTCCCGATCCGTGTCCCGGACCCCAGGATTAAAGCCCGCAATGCTTCCCTCTCCAACAGACCTGCCATGTTCTGTAGGAAATAACCCTCACAGTACGTACTGAGCTCCAGCGCACCATGAGCCTGCAATACAAACACCAACTATTATTATTATAAATTATATTTTACTTTAAACAATGATAAGTTTTTTAACCAAAATTATGGTATTTACACTATTTTTTTACCTTAGCAGTGTTGTAGATGTTTATAGCATTGTCAAGGTCGATATTTTGAGCACACAGAATTTCACAGTGTCTCTGTAGCGCCCCCAGCTGGAAGGAGCTCGCCGCTGACAGTAACTACAACAAATATGTCAAGTTTTAATAGTGTGGAACAAAAGAAGTGCAAACATTTACCTTGTGTCTTTCCCAGAAGAAAGAAAATCACACTGGTGGGGTGATTAAATGATGACCGAAATGACATTTTTGGGTGAACTGTCCCTTTAAATCTTGTGTCATTACCGATTACCTTAAACTACAAAAGTATTTTTTATGCCAAAAACAACCGTCATGTATTTGAAAAGATTGTGGCTACGTTAAGTTCATTTTGAATTATTGCAGATAATATGCGAGGTTCCAATACATGAGCGGTACAAATGATCTGGCTCTTAAGTTCTCGAGAAGATTATGAAATGATTTATGAAATGTGGGTTGGACTGAATATTGTTTGTCTTACCTCCAGTAAATCCAAGACACCCATCTTGAGAGACTCCGTCCCCCCGCAGTACAGGTATGACATCATCATCTAGATATACATACAATGTGAGAGTCATTAACCCTGAATCGTGTAGGAACACCCTGTTGTCATACGGCCCGGTGAGTGAGATTATATCTGACGTTACCTGGAAGATGTTGTACTTGATGTTGCTGATCGCGATGTCTTTGCGAGGCTGAGTGCCGTCTGACCCGTTCATCGCCAGGAGAGATCTGAATCTGATCCCAGAACAGAACATTAGAATAATTGTTCTGAACTTTAAAACACTCTTGAAAACGGCATGTTCCTTCAAAACAAGAAGTCACTGATTTTAAGTGTGGTTTTATTTTGGGGTATACAGTTCAGAGAACAGTTCCGGTTCTCAAATCTGATTGGATGAGAGATGTCAGAGTGTTGATACTGGACCAGAAGAGCACTGGGGTGCTTAACTGTTTTGTTTAGATCATTTTTGAGTACATTTACACGATTTTAAGTCCCCCAAAACTCTGTTGTCGTGCAAATGAACAGCCAAAACGCATAAACGTTTTTAGTTGAAAACTGTCTCGTGTAAACGGCCTCTTAAACGTCTTGTGTTCTGATGAGATCTCACCTCTCAGACGCTGTTAGGAGCAAAACACCGTGAGCGTAGAACGGTTTCCCTTCCACTAGAAACGTCACGTCAGACATCTCTGGGTTGTTTAGGAAGTGAGGGTCTGTGGAAAGAGAAAATGAGACAAATAAGTACAAACCTAAAACAGAAACCAGCTCTTCTGTCAATGGGGATCGATGTTGTTTGGTTACTAACATTCTTCAAAATATCTTCTTTTGTGTTCCTCAGAAGAAAGTCATACAGGTTTGCAATGACATAAGTAAATTGTCATTTACGGCTGAACCATCCCTTTTATATATGACACTAAAGTATAAAGTACTCCAGTTGTTTGTGTTTTGGTCGCTCTGGGATGTCTCATAAGCTGATAGATGGCAGTAGTTTAGATATTGATTGTCAGTGAATGAAGGTGAAGTTCGTTACCCAGCTGAGCCGAAAGAGCCACTTTCTTCTCCACGATAGGAGGAAGTGGAGCTGGACCATAGCAGTGAGATATAATGACGCCCAACTGCTGGATTATGGCCTCATTCTGTAAAAAAAAAAAACACAAAAGAAAGATTGTTTACCCACAATTCTTCATATTGCATGTAGTTTCACCTGGAGACTTATATTACTTAAAGGTGTATCTCTGGTGCATATATGTCGATTCTAAAGTTCTAAAGACTCAAAAATGGCGTATTAACGTCCACGCAGTAACTACTTTACGGTCACCCTGAAATGTTTTGGTCTTGACGGTCTGTAATTTTATTTAGGATGTACCAGTTGATTTTGACTATAGCTGATTTGTTTTGGTACCTTGCTGTTCTTCAGGATATTAAACATCAGAGGAAGGCCAATGGTGACCAGTTCCTCGCAGTAATCCTCCTCTTTGATGTCTTTGAAGTCTCGCAGGAGGGACAGCGTGACCGCGGCTCTGGACTTCTGCTGAGCGCTGCGCAACGACTCCAGCCACACGTGGAGCTTCCACGGCACTCCTGTAAAATAAAATGTGTTGACCGTTAGCGAACCATGATATTCACGCACCTTCAAACCAAAAAGAACAGCTCTGGAACGCTGCACCGTGACATCACTGACGTCGATGAAACCAAACGTACCCAGTGATCTGAGCTCCATGGTGACTTCCAGGTAGCCGTGCTCGGCGCTGTAGAACGACGCCTCCTGCAGAGCTTTCATGCGGGCCTTGCACAGCTTCGGCAAGACCACTTCTGACGCCAGGCTCAAATTAGGAGACGGCGGAGGGGGTAAACGGTGTCCGTTCCGGCCGGAAGCCCCGATCTCAGCCTCCACGCCCTCCGCCAGGATCTCCTCCAGAGAGAGCACGTCCTCCCTGACCTTCTGAGGCTGAGAGAGGAGCTTTCTCAACACATTCCTGAAGAAGAACAGCGCAAGATCACATGACAAATCATCAATTAAACCAGACAGTGCATGACAAAGCAGTGTTATTAATTGTGTAAGTGAAAACATGAATTCGTGATGTTGTAATGCGAGGGCTTTACAGTGTGTACTTGGGCTGTGTGTGCTAGCGTGATCTGTTTTCATTCAGCTGGGGGCGGATGGGAGTCGTACCTGTGGCCGTGGGCGGCGGCGTGACTAAAGCAGTTCATGTCCTCATACAGCGATGATGTCAGCGTGTTAGCGCCCTGGGATCTCAGCCGGGGGTCCGCGCCTCGCGCCAGCAGCAGGCTGACCATTTCGTAATTCCCTGCGAAACACGATGAGCAGAGGAAAAACAGATGGTGGTTGATATAGAGAATAAATTAAAGAAACAAACGCAATCGAGGGGCTGTTTACAAATCACTTTTCAACTTAAATCTCTTTTTTGTGTGTGTTTTCCCTTTCTATTGTGTTTTGGTTTCCTGAAAAGCAGTTTTACCATTATCATCTCTTTGATCTACAAAAAAAGTAAACTGATGACATCATGTGCATGCGCGTTTCTTTACAAAGTGACATCATGTAGCAGAAAAAGTGATCTTAGTTTTAAAAACAGAAAATGTGTACAGAAAACATTGTTGTGGGTCAGTGTATCCTGAGTCATACGATGGGAAAACTAAATGTCCTGGAAATATAGGCCTAAATTAATTTTATGAATACCAAAATCAGACTTTTTATTACAAAACAATGACTTGGGAGCATGCAAATCTAATGTCTTGACCTCTGATCAAACTCTCTCTGTATAGTACCTCCCCAAAGTCAGAATAAGGAATGTGTCCACACACATTAAAGGTTTCAAACTAAACACGGGTCCTAAATTGTGAAGCACACAGACTGCCAAAACTTTCCTGACCCAGTACAGTTTGGCTTCGCTCTGCCTACATGGCTGTATTTTTAGGAATTCCTGTTTGGGATGGGAGTAACCAAGCTCGTTGTCCAGCAAAAATCCAGTAAGTTTACTGGCAAAGCAAAACTGTTTTGCTTTTGTAAGGCTTTTCTAATTCTTAATATAAGTCAAGTAAGACAAAACGGACTTACGATTAAATATCTTATGCACTTTTGTCTTTCAGGTCCATTTATGTTGCATGTTTTTTTACACATATCACATGTTTTGCAGTGTGATGATCTGGTCTGGTACACACCTGCTGCAGATGCCAGCTGAAGAGGCGTCTCGGCACTGCTCTCTTGTCCATTACGGATGGCTGCTCCTTCAACGTTTGCACCGGCATCTAAAAGCAGCTGAGAAAATAACCAACAACTATTATTACCGAGGTAAGATTTCCCACAAATGTGACCCAGTCTGTGAAAACCCAGATTAAGTCATTTTAATTCAATTCAATTTTATTTATTTAGCGCTTTTCACAATTTTCATTGTTGCAAAGCAGTTTTACATGCATCATAATAAAATTGTACAGGGCACAATAATATTGATTTTATGTTCATTTACTGTTTTCTACCAAAAATCACTCAACATACTGTAAAGACCCTGTTGAAAAAAACAGCATTTGCTGGTTTGAGCTGGTCAAACCAGCATCTAAACATACCTAACCCAGCATATGCAGTTTTTTTCAACAGGGGAACATTATGTAAAAATATAAGTTTAATATTGACTGAGTAAGGCCACGTGAAAGATTGAAATGATAGTAAAAATCAAACTCTGATGCGTGTTATCTCAACATTTGATTTTGGGAATTTAGCACAGACTGGTCACACATATGCCACGTATAATATGATCGTGGTCTAAATGGACATTATCATACCCACATAGAGTCAATGTAATGTAAATAAAAATGTATTTAAACAAGCATCTGTTTACCTGTACCACTGATATATGTCCATGTAACACAGCGAACGTGAGCGAAACCCAATGTCGACTGTCTGGATGAACTGAAGGGTGTTTGGGGGAACAGCCAGGCACCTGAATGCACAAGATTATTACTGTTGGCTTTCAATAAAGACACATTACTATATAAAGACCTGTTCACACATCTGAATTTTAGTCACATAGACATTCAGACATTTTTTAAACAATGTCAAAACTCAAAAGTTTGGCCTAGCAATGCTTTCCTTTTTTTGTGTCCTTTAGTCATATCTAAGGCTGCCAGAGTCAGTGATGTCATACAAATGGTAGTACATACCGCTACATCTAGATTGGCCCCGGCATCTATCAACATCTGGACTAAAGCTTCATCTCCAGCCGAGCAGGCGTACATCAGCGGGGTCATACCCTGTTACAGATACAGAGAGAGAGAGCACTGAATCTGACATCTGGATCCAAAACATGCCATCAGTTTAACCAAGTGATGAATAGTTTAGTGTTAGTTGTTGACAGGTGGTTTTAAAAGCGTGACTTGCGGCTTTAATCGAACGGTACCTGGTCATCCATGCTGTTGACACCATCTGGTCCCAGCAGCTCGATGGCTTGGCCGATGAGATCGGTGCGGCCGCAGTTGAGCATGCGAAAGCCCAGGTCCAGCTGGAACTTATCTGTGGCGGCTTTGGCATCCAGCCGTCTGAAGGAACTAAAGCAACACTCAGGCCTAGAAGAAAGGTGGAGAGTCGGTGAGGGAGTTTGAAAATGGATGGTTTGGGGGGATTTTCGCCTACTATATTGTATGGAAGTAGGCGATTTTGGACTCACGGTTAGTGATGGTTGTGTGGTTGCTAAAGTGTTCTGTGTGGTGGTTACTGGTTATTTTCCACAGTAAACACACCGCGACCACTTTCCCAACCGTATGCTTGCTTACAGACCATTTTGCAAGATGTAAACAAAAAGGCACTTCCCAGGAGCACAGTTTAAGTCTTAAAGGTGTTTTCATACATTTCTTAATGGTTCTGTTGGTTGTATTTTGTTCCTAACGTTTGTGTGGAATAAAAAAAACATTTTGTTTTTGTCTGTGGACCAGCGTAGTTTACATCTTGCAAAATGGTGTACAGGTAGCTATAAATAAACATACTTGTGTTTTGCCTTAACTTGATCATGTGTTATTTCAAAGCTTCTTACTTCAACAGTCTGGGCTCACAGTCTAGTCCAGGCAAGAGAAGACGTGCAGTCTGTCTGACATCATCGCTGTCCACCAATAAGCTGCGACGGTGCTCGGCGTGGACGATGGCCACGCGCATCCACTCCATCAGAGGGGGGAGTAAAAGGAACGGCCTGGAGGAGAGAAACAGGATACACATCACAAGTCTGTTCGCAAGGAATTGTTTCTATTAGGACTTCTTTTATTCGAATGTGGTATTGCTATAAATGACCAGCAGTCACTATTTAATTTCCTGTCAAACTAAAATTAAAATCTTTTATACGTCAGGTTTTTTTATTTGTACTCTATTAGTCTCATTTATGTTTAAAACTTTCCCAAATCATATCATTCAAGGAGTCGACACTGTGTGGGTGTGTGAATGTAACAAATATGCAGTGATCCAAAGTTGTGTAAAACAAGCTCGGCCACACTACACTAAATCTGTTTAAATAGAAGGTCTTTTGCAATGAGTGCCGAGCTTTCAAAGAGACGCACCGTGTCTTTCAACAGCCTGTCATATCATGCTTAGAACGAGATCCATCTGCTGGAATTTTGTTTATAGCCATTAAAGACATGAATGTGTTGTGTTTGTAGGCGTGTGAGCTTCTTGACTGAACTTGAGACAGATATAGTTAAATCTGTGTTTACTCAAAACATGTGGGTTGTTTCTTGGAACCGGATCAAGTCATGTAATGGACTAAATTACACGATTCGAAGCACAATCCGTGTTGAAAGTATAACCAATTTCCATTGTTGACAACACTTTCAGGCTCTTAAAGGTACAGTACACCCAAAAATCGAAATTCTTGTTTACTCACTAACATGTTTCAAACTTGAATGACTTTATACAATATGACAATTTTTTCTTGATGCTTCATTCCATGAAAGAAAACCAGCAGCAACTTTCTTTACCAACAGGGGGAAGTATTGTTCAGTGATCGCAGTTTCTTTGGCATTTTCTCTTCCCAAACCCCAATCGAATCTTTTCGGCAGAAAACTCTGATAAGACGACGGAAATACCCATTTCCACCACCAGCACTGCAGTGTTTGATAGCGTCTCCCCAGCCTTCCATGCCTTTAGAGGAAGTGGGCCTCACGTCAGATACCAACGTGACGGTTTGTCTCCAGAGTGCTCGATCCATGGCAAGAACTCAATGACGTCAACGAGAAAAACAAAAAGTCCCGCCGAGAGTCTGACGGCCCAGCACGGCATGCAAATGAGACTTACTAAGAGGTGCGTGAAGCTCATTAAACGAACAAGATATGAGCAACGGAGAAACCGATCTCTGGAGGACTGCAGACACGCTCAACCACAACAAACACCAAAACATGACAGCTTGACGGGAGCAATTTTGGGTTCTGAGTGAAAATGAAAGAAAACTGAAACTCTGCTGTGTTCTTTGAAGTTGAAACCTCTAAAGATTTGGAGGAAGATAAAGACACTGCATCCAATTCTAATTTGTTAAAATCTTTAGACTCATTGTCTGTCTTTTAGCAAATCATTAAACATGATCCATTTGTTCAGTGTAGTGAATATCCAATATCCACATTCATTCTTAACATTGCCACAAGGTGTTGTAGATGGTTTAATCGGACCCCAGCAAACACAGAACGTTCCCCTAACGTTGGTTTTTGGGGAAACCAAAACATAATGTTCTAAGAACGTTCTTTTCAGGTTTTATATTTTTGCAACCAGAAAATAATGTTCCCAGAACGTTGCAGGCTGTTTTTTTTTTAAATAACCAGATAATAACGTTCACTGGTGGTTATTTGTTGGTCATTTTTTTGCAACCAGAAAGTAATGCTCCCTGATGGTTCTTTTTTGATTTTTTTTATGGTAAAAATAGTCAAAACTGGTAAACGTCAGTGACATGTGCAATACAGAAATGACAAGATCACATTAACACATGTTATACTGACCACATGAATTAATAAATGTGCCCTTTAATGGCTGAAAATAATAAACTAGTTAAGCTAAATGAAAATGCAATCATATAAATCCATGTGTATTTCTTTAGTGTGGTTGTCTGTTATTGTATGTGTGCGCGCTCGAGCACGTGCATTCTCCGCTCTGCCGCTCCCGTCATTTAAAAATTAACGGTCATTTCGTTTTACCTCACCCATTAACACATTAGTTTAGCGGTTTATTAATTTTATTTTTTTATTTAAAAACGTACAGATTTGAGAGAAACTTATATTTTCGTGATTTTTGATTTGACACATCTAAGTCAACACACCATGATGTAAGGACTGAAACTCAGGCCTTTTGATTGTTATATCTAAAGAAAGACGGAGCCACGCTATACTTCTGTGGTGAGACAAGAATATTGTTAGCCTGAAGATAATTAAATGTTTATTCTTCTGTCAATAAAAATCTGCTTTAAATATTGTGTTGAAGTCATTTTATTGAAGGTTATTTTATTTCAATATCTATAATGTCTGATGTTGAGGTAGGCCTACACACAGTGTGGTTTTATTAGAAATGATATACTGTGCTGTTTAAATCGAAAATTAGGCTTCTTCAGTAATGAAAAAGGAACTATTAGGCTAAAAGAATAATCTAATGCATTTATTTCATCCTCCATATTCTGTGGGATGATGTATTTTACTTATTTTAATTAGATTAGACAAGCGATGGACAAAAACACAGCATGGATGTATTCATTACTGACGTGTAGTGAGGCCAAACGGACCCGACAAAAATATTTTAGACTAACGTTCTGGGAACGTTCCCCTAACGTTAGTTTCTGGTTCCCAGAAAGTTTTTTTAAGGTTTGTTTATGGTTATCTTTACGGAAATAAAACGTTAGTTTTTGGTTCCCAGAACGTTATGGGATCCAGAAACTAACGTTCTATTTCCATCAAGAAAACTTTCCTGGAGAACCAAAAATGAACCTTAGAAAATAACGTTCTGGGAACCAAAAACTAACGTTAGGGGAACGTTCTGGTAACCAAAAATTGTTAGCTGGGACGTACGCGTCTGGCGTTAACTTTCAGTTTGTGTTCGGTTAATTTATTTTATATTTAATTTATATTTATAGTAACATTTTACTGTATATTAATTGCATTAAATTAAGTGAAAACTACTTGACAGTTATTGGTTGTTTGAGAGGTCTGCTGTAAATTAAGTTTGGGCCACATAACGTTTTTGTTGTTGTCTATAGACGGTTTCAAAGTGACAACATAAACAAACATTATTGCGCATGCACACGTTCGTGGTCTGCCCTTAACTTCCGGTACACATTCGCAAACAATAGAGTGCCTGTAGATTATTTCTGATAACAAGCAAAAGAAACCAAGAAGAACCTTAACTGGCTATACTTGTCTCTCCAATATTTTGAATTTAGACTGCGATACCAAGCTCAACCGCTAGATGTCAATGTACCATATGGTTTTTTTATACGACCGAACTACAGGACAACAAATTGTTTATTAAATAAAATGGACATATTACAAAATTCAACGAATTGTTTATTTAATACAGTTATTATATAATACAATAACAATATTAATGAAAATAAAATATAAATAATTCTATTTTATTAGACACTAGCCAAACACAGACCGGAAGTTATGAAACGTTCTACAGCAAATATTAGCATGTTAGCATAACCTAGCATCATCTTCTACACTCAATTTTTCTCTTTTTCAAGGCAACAACATTTTGAGGTAAACGTTGATTAGCAACTTAAAGGTAGTTATTTTAAAGTTAGTGTGTAGCTGGCTACATGTTATAACTGCTGTAAAAATACCCCATAAAAACGGTAATATTCAAGTAAAATATTGTAAATACATGTTTTTCGTGTTATTTTACCACCAACTTGAAAATTTGCTGTTTATTTCTGTAATTTTTTTTAACATATTTTCAAAAAATATGTAAACGTTCTGTATAATAAAACAGTATGGCAGACATTTGAGGTTAACTGTCGCCCCCCTTGAGTACCAATGTTTATTACTGCTAGAAGACAAAGGTGCATGTTAGCATGTTGGAACAGGGCCACTTATTGGCTTTTAAGTTTGTGCATTTTCATATTTGGTTGTCGAAGTACTGACTACTAGTAATAAACTTGCTTTGTCTGTTCAGACTAAAAAACAACTACAAAATGATTTATAATCTGCTTTTGAACCACATGTTAATTTAATTTGAAGCTTTATTATTTCAGTCTATCAACTTTCTTTTTGCTGTAGGAACCGAACAGATTTGAGTTGGATAAGCCATACAACAATCAGATTTTTCTGCCTCTCTCTGAATAAAGCCAAGAACAAAAATAAAAAAACAGAGCCATGTACGTACAAGCCAAGAGCTGCATAATTCTTCTACATCAGAACTTAAGAGGTTTTTGTAGAATTTGTTAAACCCGTGATTGTAAAAAGCTCAACATTAATCCATGTGTAAGGAAAGAACTTCACAGGAAAGTGGGGGGAGCTTGTTTGAGGAAACATGACTGAGATACACACTTCAAGACCACATACTTTAACACAAACAAATCGTAAAAGTACATTTAGTTGCCGACAGCATTGATCAATAGAAGTTTCCCAGCGATATTGTTAAGACCAATAGATTGCAGCCTGGTAAGTGTGTTTACGTTTGGTGCTGAGGAGGAGCTGGATCGTGTTACACCTTGCTATCTACGTGAACTTCTAAGGATTTGATAGATTGTGTGTGTTTGTATTTCAAAGTGACAAAGCTTTTTTTCATACAGTATTTACACACACAAATATGTGTTAGAAAGTCGTTAATAACTGCACCACAGAAACACTTATCAACTCACAACACTACAAAATACAAGGATGTTTATGGTATGGGAAGCTAAGCTACCATAGACTTCTATAGCTTTTTATATATAGCTAATTGTAATTACTATTAGTGTTAATAAGTAGTAATAATAATATTTTAAGCATTGCATTATCGACACAAAGGTTGTGGATTTGATTCCCAGTGAACACGCATACTGACAAAAAACGTACACCTTGAATGCACTTTGCTTAGGATAAAAGCATCTGCTGAATGCATAAATGTATATACACATACACAACTTGATTATCTGCCCTATAGCTTTTTTCCACTGCTAAGTGGAATTATCGATCCCTCAAAAGCTTTTCAACCCACAAACCCAAAATGTTTACAGCTCGATTAGCATGCTAGGTTACAAAAGCCCGCTACGCTTTCAGGGAAACACAAATGCAAACTTCTGATGGATAGTCCACTCGCCTGACCTGCTCTTATGTGAAAACAAAACCAGCATGAAATGTAAGCCCTTCAACATTTTTACAACCCTGGCTTTGTTCTGTCGTCACAGCACTAACGTTAGTAAAAAAGAAAAGCCCCTCCGCATCCCTCTGTCTCTTGTTCGTTTGGCCCCTGGGTCACGCCTCAACAATGACCCCTGCTTCTGATTCAAGGGCTCAAGTTCACTCCGCGGCCTTCGACCCGAAAGCCGAGCTCAATTTCGGCCTACATCAAAGCTCGGCTAATCAGGGCTTGCGGAAACCGGATAGCGCTTCAGGCTAATTGGGCGACTAGTGCGCACAGACATTGACACACGTGTTTAGAGCTTTTAACATGACTAGATTACACTAGAGATGTGTAACAGTGATTATGACAGTACTGCTGAGACCACACGACTAGTTTCCCTGCTATAAACATATAGAAGACTCAAAGACGTCTCTGAGTCATATACAAATACCAGAGGCTGGCAGACGACTGTATGAGCACTTCGTCTTAAACCCTGTGGCTTTCAAGCTAGGAATTTTTAGCGGTTTGGCAGAGGATCATGTTGAATTCCACCATCACTTGCATTAAAGGGGAGTGTTATGAAGTGTATTTGTCTAAATTTAAAAGCGTGTTTATATAGTATATTTGGTACATTTATGGAAATTGTTTAATCAAGTGTCTTTCTATACATCAGACAAGGCAACTCTTTGATAAATGTGTTAAATTGCTCTTTATACAGTACTGGTCAAAGTTTGGAAACGCAATTTCTTTCATCAGAACGTAAAAAAATGTTTTTATATTGACTGAGTAAGGGCATGTTAAAGATTGAAATCATAGTAAATATAAATGGTTAAAATCAAACTCATAATAAGATTATAATACTTTAGCTTGAATTTCAGAGATAAACTCTAAATAAAATGTTGGGTTATTCCAATCCAGCGTTGGGTCAAAAGTGGACAAACCCAACAGTTGGGTTAGAAATTAACCTATGCTTGGTTGTTTCAACCCATTGTTGGGTAAAAATAACATTCTGGGTCAATTTAACCCAATTGTTGGGTTTGTCCATTTTTGACCCAAAGATGGGTTGAAATAACCCAACATTTTTTTTAGAGGGCAGGGTCACACACATGCCAACTGGGATACAACCAGGGCCGGATTTAGGAGGATGGGGGGCCCCCGGGCTTGAATTGTTTTCGGGGGCCCCCCTACTATTTAAAAACATGTATTTGTTAGCATTAGTAAATGTTTTGACTAACAATGACACTTGTTCATTGGTTTACATGTTTATAATGCTTGTTTTGACAGTGGGAGCCACAAATGGTGCGTTTATAGCTTGTAGGAAGTTTCAAACATACTTAAATGTAAAATCCAATCAACATTAATAATCAACATTACAATTTCAAGGGGACTATATAGGTTTTTGACAATCATAAAGCCCTACCATTATGTATTTTAAAATTACAGTTAAACATTGATTCACAATAAGAAAACTACTAAAAAGGAACAAATGTGTGTGTTTTGCCTGTATTTCTGGAGGATCTTGAGAGATTATACGTCTCGGATTTAAAATGTGGGAACCCCTGCATTAACATGAAACCAACAATGAGCTATACAGTTGTCAGCATTTATTAATCTTGTTTATTGTTATTTAATGCCAAATACAATTGTTTATGTTAGTTCGTGGTGCATGTTCAATGTTTTTTAAAATGTAAGTAAATATTGAAAATGAAGATTAATGCAATCTAATCTGTAATCTAATGCTTAACTAATGTTAACAAATGCAACGTTGTAAAGTGTTAAAAATATATTGGTATTCTATTGCAATTCCGTCAGTAAAGCATATGACAGATCTATGACATTGAAATGCACTTTAAAATTATATTCATAATAATGAGATGAAACGTCTTATTATGGCTTAAATAGTTTCAGAATAATGAGATGGGTCCATAGTTTTGTAAGGTCTAGTTAACTGAGGTTGTGCAGGGCAAATAGGGCACCCTCTGTTATACATCGTTTTAATTACTTTATACCGTCTGCAACATGCAAGAAATGTAAATGTAATCCCTAACATAACATAATTTTCATGTCAAATTCTTAAATGTAAATCTAAGAGACTTTTAAATGCAGCTCATAGGGCCATGAATCCATGAATGGTATATCTGCAAGGTATCATCTTAATTTAATGGAAAGTTTAGCCAATTAAACGACATCATTCCTTACATAAGGCAGTGCTATTGAATCGTGCTAGACCAATGAACAAAGTTTAAATGAAAATTAAAATGACTGGCATATAACTACACAAATCAAATGAACGAGAGCAGGTGCCCCCCCCCTGAAGGGCGGAGCCCAATGGTAAATCCGGCCTTGGATACAACCCATACTGTTCCTCCACTAGCTGGTCTGTAAGGACACATCTTCTCTTTTGGGGTCAGTGTACTTCAATCCTCTCATCTTACATTGCCCCCTTGATGTGCGTCCACTTAACACCCAGCACTCCCCTTCACCTCTCTCGACCTCATCCTCCCTCTTTCTCCACCCACTCGATACTCGACACACAACCTGTCCTCGGCCATCATAAATCAACATTTCCTACTAAAAACTCAAGCTAAGACTCTGCTGGATCCGTAACGCCCCCTTCGCGTTTACGGGCCTCTGTAAGGACCACACAGTTCGCCTGTGCCCCATTGTGGTTTCATTTCAAACAAAGGTTTTATAGACTTTTCAATGGGAGGTGTGATGGGGAGACCTTGAATAATGATTGAGCCCTTTACCGTAATTACTGCCAGAAGTGAGGTACAACCTGTATCCCATTCTACTCTACCACACACGCACGCTACATACAATGACGCTGTAGATCATTTCTTCCACAATCATGAAACAGGATTCAGAATTGGAGTTCTGGAGTTGGTAGTAGGGCGCCATTGTTGTTTTTCTCTTAACTTTGTTAGGTCTTCCGCAAGTGGGACAGCTGTAGCCAATAAGAAGATTGCCCATACTCAACACACAATCTGATAACTGCTCACATACACACAATCAAGCCATTTAGACAGTTGTGCTTCCCAATCAACAACAAACATCAAAGTTCACAAACATCCCATTCCATCACTAGAGGACTGGATTCACTTTACTTCTGGATGCAGGAGACGGGTAACGCTTCCAGATTATGCTGTACCTGTGTGACCAGTATGTTATTATAAAGGAATGTTTGGAAAGATTTGGAGGCCCTGTTATAGGTTTTGGGAGAGCTTTGCTAAAGGTTGCAAGAAGCTTTTGAGCTTATGATCGCTTTCCGGATTAATTGAATGACTGAATGGAAACATCTCAAAACTGTCCACAAAGCTTTTGGTTTAAAGACAATACAAGGAAATTATTAACAGCAGTTCTTTTATTCAAGTGTGCTATTAGTGTTCTTTTATACAAAAAAATAAGAAAGTATACTTGGTAGTCGACAAATATACCGTGAATGTGAGAATATAAAAATAATATAAAAATATAATCAAGATAAATCCCTCTTATGCTGTTTAAATTATAATATAAATAATAGTATTTATTATTATTAATAATATAACAATATTTATTATTATTATTATTATTATTAACAGATTGTTTTCTAAATTTTGTCACACCATAGGACACATGTACGGTATATTTGTCAACTACCCAGTGTAAGTCTAAATTGTATGTACTTTTTAGAAAAACATAGTTGTGAACTAGTGTCCTCAGTTTACTTGGTATACTGAAAATACACTTCTATAAACTAAAACTGGGCCGAGTAGTATTTAAAGAGTTTACTTACAAGCATTTTAGTTTTTACAACATATAATATTAAGTGAAATGATATACTGATGTAGCGCATATCGTGAAATAAAAATGTTAAGACATGTTTCTTATAGGTATGGTGTTTTACGATATGACCTCTGTTCAATTCTATTGATTGAGCTGCCAATGTGTTACCCGTAACCATATACAGTATATTATATTAATATTTTGTTCGTTTTTAAATTTGTGCTTTCACTGCATTAGAAGGTTCTGTCTTAGGGTTGCTTCATTTTAATTCTGGGTAAAAATGTTGTTTTATTTTTAGTGATGGATTGACTGAATTGTATTCATTTATATACAGAAGCATTGAATGTTGTCAATTCTTCAATTAAACAAATGTTATTAAACATTGAAATCTGTCATGTTGTTCATAATGTGATACAATTGTAATTTTGCACTTAGTATTGTGTATCATTATACCCCTATAAAGTAAACTCAACAATAAACTTGAACTTTGCTTAAGTGTACTTAGTGTATATTTAAGGGAAAACTTGATGCTAATAAATTAACTAAATGTTTTTCAGTGGCTATCGCTCAAATATTTTCTAAATAGTTAACTTTCCTAATAAATCCAATGCTTCTAAATAGTGATGCAGCTTGACCAAAACCCTGATTTTTGTTATTTTATATTAGAAGTAGCTTTGGGAAAGTTCATTTTATAGATTTGTTTGTCCAGATGGGATTCACTAGAATCATCACATTGTAACTCAACCTTGCCATATGTAAATCATCTTATTAACCTTCAGTAATGCTGGTGCCCTCAAGACATTCTCAAAGTGAGACGAGGGCAGCCAATGAGCCGTTCCTCAAAACAAACGTCTTCTGAAACAGAATATAATGAACTTCCAGAATGCAGCAGCTGGGAAAGGCATTTCAGGAGCTCCTCACACTTCTACTGTATCATTAAGAGCTCTAGAGGTTCCTTCAGGCTGTGGGTTTCACAGAGTTTACTTACATGTCAATGGGCCATTAGGGGTTCGGGTGTTAATTAGTTTAGCCCTTTCATTGTGTGGATTGTAGACTGGATTAACCTGGGGGTGGGTTAGTAATGAGACTCACCTTTCTTTGCTTAAGGCCATCCTGGGTGGATCCAGGTTGGGGTTCTCCATGGACTCCATCTGAGGACATCGCAGGAAGTAATAGAGAGTGTGGAGGGCATCTGGAGACCAGGAGACGGGCTGTTGGCGGGCGTGGCGAGCTGGACTGAGGCCGTGCCGAACAGAACTGAGACGCTGCATGTGGTGCATGGCCCGTGACACCAGGTCACCTGATGAACAAACATCATATTTAACAGTTAATACGAGAATTCAAATTTTTCCTAAGCAAGAATGATCCTTAGGTCACTGATAAGTGTGAGATTTTTTTACTAAATATTGTTAGGCATTGTTGTATTCTTAAAATTATTGGTTGATAGATTAGCGAAGGTAGTTCTATTTTAGTGGAGCACAATTTTTAAGTACAAAAATACATTTTAGTTTTTCCTTTAGTTTTATTGTTGTTTTATTATTATATTTATATATTATTATATATATTATAGTATTTTTTATGTTAATTCTAGTTATGTTTTAGCAATTTTGTTATATTTTTTCCATTTTATTATTTTTATTTTTTAATATTTAAAAAATATATATTTTTAATAATTATAATGATATATTAAAATGCTATATTTATAATATAAATCAAATATTTATAATTATTTTAATAATTTATTTTTGATTGCTCTTCAGATTTAATGATCATTATTTTTATTATTATTTATTTATAGTTAATTTCGTTGTTTAACTTAAAATTATTTCAGTTTATTGCTAAGGCGACGGCTCTTATTTTTCTAATGTTTTAAGTTTAAAATAAAAAAAATTCACGTTTAAAATATTATTTTAATAGTTTCAGTTAACCATAATAACCCTGACAAGAACCAATAAATACATTATAAAGACATGTGCATGAGGTAAAATCAGAAGAACTGACTCTGAACCATTGAATTATAAAAAATAATGCATCTGATATTCACTTCACGACTGCATAATTTTCAATATTTACATATATATTTTAATGTATATTTTTTGTACATACATTTTTGAGTATTCCTATACACTTTTACAGAGGGTTATATCATGTTGCCTACCTGCATATCAGACCACTAACCAAAACCACAAGCTGTCCATTATTGCAGAGCTAATATGGAAAAAGAATCGACATGGATAATGTCTCTCCTCAAACCAGTTTCGGAACAATCCACACACCTGCTGATCTATTTTCCTCATGTTACTCTCCGTTTGAGAAGAACATATGAATATCTGCCGCAAGAGTGGAATAAAACTCAACATGAAGACACAATGTTGTGGGGCTGACTGCTCCATTTGTGGGAACATGGTAAGTAATTGCCCCTTGGGTTCATTTTCCAACCGCAGAGTTTTGATCTGAAAGATGCCAAATCTGTTGCAATAGGGGCCCTTTTGTGCTCTGCCGGGCCCTACAAAGGGTCTTAAGAGAATTTATAAAGCCGTCAGGAAGTTATGGGGCTTTGTTCCTAATGCCTGACCCTGACGTTCACATCATCTCTACTGGACTGAGGATATTAAATACAACATTCACAAATCTCAATGTAATACTTCCCTAAGCGTCCCTCCAAACAAAACAGCAAACCCCTAAACAGAGCCACACTTTTATTAGTTTGTAGACATCCGTAACTTTCCCCACACTGTACACACATCCTTCAGGGTACAGCTGGATCGAACCAACACCATCGCTCGTGGGGAAAGTGCCAAATAAGCCATCAACCTCACGGGCCGTGTACAAAGACAGCTCACACTGAATTTGTTTAGTTTTGTGGGCCTTTGCTAACGCCCCACTAAATGTTTAGCTGGCATGAACGTGCCCTTGTGCTGTTAGAGACAAACAGCGGAGTGTTGGGGTTTCGCAGAAGGAAATTCATGCCTTTCCATCAGTAAATCCAACCCGGCCACCGCAGGGCCTGTGGCATAATGGGTAAACACAAAAACTGCCGGTACGAGAGTAGGAGAAGGACGACCTGTGCCTACAAAGACACTCCTTTAGCGTTGAAAATATCCCAGTTTCAAATGTAAACTCACGTGAGAAGGGAACCAAAACATAGCACAATGAGCCAACAGTCGTAGTGGGCGTGAAAATGTGTGTTGGATGTTTCAAAGTGTTTCTATGAATAGCTACTGCTGTAATCTTTGGTAACCTGTTTTCAAGAACGGCAAAAACATTATGAGAAACTCAATAAACTACTTCTAATTACGAGAAAGAACTGAGAAAAGCAGTTTTTTTTATTTACTGGCACCAAAATAGACCAACAGAACCAGAGAAATACACAACAGGCTTTGCCTTTATCAAGAAAACCAAACATTGAATCAGGGAGACAGAGAGTGCGTGTCTCATTTCAAGACATGTGAGTCAAACATTATCTAAAGACGACACTGTCTGGGAAGAGAGGAGGGGCTTCTTTCTCTCCTGTTTGATAAGAGCGAAATATTTTAACATCCTGCTGGAATTATCTGGACAAACTGGTGCACTGAGCACTTAACCGACAAGATAATAACCAAAACACTTTTCGGCTGTCTTCTAGCGTCTCATTTCGCTTTTTTCTTATCAAAACATTCTGTTTAGAGAGCAAACATGGCCTTCTCTTTGGCAGAGACGTCAGCGATGTGTACAATAATGGACTTATCAGTTGGATAAGATAAATCCCATTGGCACTATCTCTTTCCCCATTGTGTTTAAGGAGACGACACCGGGCGAATGTGTCTCTGTATGATCCTTGTAATAATCTTGTCTCTGTTGAGTGTTATCTGAGCTCTCTGACAGGTGGAGATATTAACCACAATCCAATGATGACAAATTTGACTCTGAATGTATAAAGAGGCTGATAGCAGAGAGATGTTCTTTAAAGCTGTAATCTGTAACTTTGGTTAAAAATAAACAAAAGTCTGTTATAGTGCAGTGGTTCTCAACCTTTTTGACTCCAAGGCCCCCCCCATTGTATTCAACAATATTCAAAGGTCCCCCCCATTCACAAAAACTCACAATTTTTACCCAATAAAATATTTTAGAGCTTGACATTAACTGGTAAATGTTTTATTATAAAAATGGCCAATTAATAAGAAATATGTTTTTTGAATATATTTCAATGCTCTAATTTTAAATTATTAGTCATCTTGAGGCCCCCTTCGAAGTTTATAGTGTACTGTTATAGTGTAAGTACAGTAAAAAGTCAGTGTTTAAAATTGTCTCTATATCTCACCCTGATTCACACCCGTAAGCGTATAATATTGATTTATACTGTTTTTATACGTATAATACTGATTTATACAGTATACTGATTATACTTTGAGCTGTCGAGTACTTCATTGGACTTGAGAAACCTGCAATTTTATGTTCAGAAACAGAGATGGCAATATCGAGGCAAAACGTACAGACTGCAACTTGAAAACATACAATAAATCAAGTTTTTCACACAGATTTTAACAGGCATAGTATAGACCATTTTGCGAGATGTAAACACTCCACACAATCCAGAAACACTTCGGTTTCATTTTTATTAGATTTTTTAAAATCTTACATATATAATTACACCTTAAAGACATTTATTTAACTTTCTGTTAAATAAAATTAAATGGGGAGTTCTATTGGACCAGTGTTGGACCAGCAACGTTTTCCAAAGTGGTCTATAGTATTAATTATTTTATTTATATGAGTATATAAGAGTTTGGTTCAAAAATGAGAACTCTGTTTAAAACATTTTTTAATTCTGTTATCATGTTTTTATTGTTATAAAAATTATTATTTTATCATGTTTTAAGTGTTACTTCATTTGTGTTACTAAGCACCAACTCCTTTGTCAATACAATCATATTGTTATTTGTCACACCAATCAAGTACACTAAATTGATTTTGAAAATATGCCTATTTTTTAAGTTTAACTGCATTTCAGAAAATACTTTTAAAAAGCCCTTATCAATGTGCGTCATACTGTAAGGTCTGGCATGCAAGACATTTTCATAAGCTGTATGACTTCATAAGCTCGACTGTGACCTTTATGAGTCATATACAGTACAGTACAGTAGATTCATATTGCTCATTATAGACAGTATAACTCAGGAGAGAGGAAGTGAGACAGATAAAACTCACTGAGCTCCGAGATGCTGCCCACACATGTAGCCAGTAGAGCCTGTTCCAGCGTCCGGAGCTCCAGCTCGGCGTACGCGTCCTCTCTGCTCTCCAAACCTGTCTGTCGGCCTTCTGTATATGGACTGAAATGAGCAGGAAGTGACAAAACACCTGAAACAGAGAGAATACTGACATTTAAACATTTCCATTACTAGACATTATTAAAAAAGGCGTCTTTATTTAACGTTTTATACATGACAAGTGGTCTCTTGCTAACCTACACATTTGCTATGAATTAAGAAGTCTTAATCAAATTAGGGAGGTAAGTGAAAGAGCCCCAACAGTTCGGATGATAAAGATCGGTATACAGAAAACAAAAAACGGGGCATTTTTCGAGGGCTGCCTAACCACATTTAGACAAATCGGAGACATCAACACAGTCCACAGAGTGACATCTTGGCAGATTCTTGGCATCCTTGCAGATGCAAACTTCCCATCACAAAACGGTTCTATACAAAACCACCTGTTGTTCATTTGCAGTATACTGTAGATCTCAAATATTCTACAGTAATGCTGGGAAAATTGTTTATTTACCGACCACAACCGCCACCTTAATTAAGCAACTGCAACCGATTCCACACTGAGATCATGAAACATATAGACTGTTTCATCAGACGTGCACGCCGGGACTGCCTTTAACTTCCGGTCTGTGTTTGGCTAGTGTCTGACATATTTTTTTGCATAATAATTGTATTAAATAAGCGATTTGTTGAATTGTGTTGTTTGTTCATTTTCTCAAATAAACAATTTGTTGAATGGGTCCTGCAGTTTGGTCGCATTTAAAGAAACCTAATGGTACATTGACATCTAGTGGTTGAGTTTGGTATCGCAGTCTAAATTCAAAATATCGGAGAGACAAGTTTAGCAAAGTAACGGATCAGTTTCTTCTGCTTGTTATCAAAAATAGCCCACAGGCACTCTATTGTTTGTGAATGTGTACAGGAAGTTAAGGGCAGTAACGTTTGTTTATGTTGTCACTTTGAAACCGTATATTTAAAAAGTATTTATATGACTAAATACAAATGAAAACGATTCAACGTGAATAAATCACGGCTAAAGGGCGTTGCAAAATATGTGTATCAATGCAACTTTCATGAAGTAAAATCACGTAAAGCCTTCCCTCCTCTGGAAAAAAATAGTCCCTGATCGACTTAGAACTGCAACTGGATGTTTTTTTTTTGTTGCTTCGACTTTGCGAATCGACAATTTTCAACAGATTATTTTATATACTTGCTCACTGACTCATTGACTGCTTGTCACTTTTGAACCCAAAAAGTTATGCATTGCAACTTTAATCCCAATGCGTTACAAATATTTCTGCAAGATACTGTTTTACAAAACAGCTGTTGCACAAGGTTGCTACAGTCACTTCCTCAGTAAACATTTGCTCTGACGTCCACAATTGTTGTTTTCTGGAAGAACCTGGTGGTCCAGTCTCAATGATGAGAACTGGTGAGTTCATGGGATCTTCCCTGTAACATCTGACGGTTATTCTCATTAAAGCCTTTCCCGTGTTAGAGCGATGCGTCGTGTTCTTTACTGTAACTGACCCACCTGCCAAATGAAATAATTGTGTAAGACGGTGCAGGACGGTTTCATTAAGCTATTGACTTAAGGTGGATACTATTACATAACATGACACATGGCTCCTTCAACCTCTTCCTCTTTTCACTCCAACTGAGATGTTTGAGACCGACTGACTCAGAACTTGTTTGGATGAAGAACTGGTTCTTTGTAGGTTCTGGGATAAAGCTTTGTTTTGGCCTTCAGGGGTGACATCCCTGCCAAGTAAAAGGAAACAAGCAAGGAACCCTAACAGGGACGCACAAACAAAGCAATATTGTCCCATAAGAACTGTTTCTGATTTAGGGATAAATCATCACGGGAACACTAGATCTTTGTTTTAAGGTGCTTGGATTTACTAAATAATACCCGTATGGCTTCCATCATTGTATTGGCTTCACCAATACAATCCATTTATAAAAGCACAGTACAGTACTACGGGAAACGGCTCTTTGGAGCGCTGACAAACACCACGATCATAAATTCCAGTACACAAAGCTAAATGTTTGTTTACAGTAGACACCCTCTGATGTTATCTGTGATTTATGTTTATTATGGCACATTTACAGCCTCAGGGTGACTGACTACCAACAATACTGTGAAATGTGATACAATATCAGACACGAAAAGACAAAAATAGCATTTTATATGAGTGAACTAAAGATATCCTGCCATCACCTTTGCTTCATGTATCGAATGCTAAACGGTTCTGGGTGGTTGCCAAAGTGTTTTGGAAGACCGTTTGGGCATTTCTATGTTGTTGCTATTGTGTTTTGGTGATCGTTAGCTTTTTCTTGTGATAGATAAAAAAAAATCTTGTTTGTTTTATCCACCATTCGAAAAGTCAAAATCAGATCTCGCTCTTGTGTATGTTGTATTATTCATACAAGCTTACACTGTAAATAAAACAATTCAAAAATTGCTGGAACGACAGAAATATACCGTAAAATAATATTTTTTCCTGTCAAATTACAGGATGTAAGAATATATAATACATTGTTTTCCCTGTTTTTATTGTAAATTTGCTGTAATTTTACAGTTTTTGACCGTATTTAAAAAATAAACCGTAAAAAATAAAATCTTGTTATAAAAAACTTAAATTGACAGCGGGGTGCCAGAAATAAACTTTTTTCCCTGTAAAATTACATGTTTCCCCCGTTTCCAAAAATACATAAAAGATCTTTTGTGGAAAATCTGTAAAAACAAATAACAGAAAAATTATGTAAAATTACATTTTTTACAGTGTATGACTTTTTCTTAAGCGCTTCAAGTTAGGCACCAAAAAGTTTTTGCACTAAAAAGCAGAAATACCAAGTATGATAAATATTAATATTGATATATTTGCTGGCGTGAGCACCACTGAATATGAATAAACCGACTCACTATGATTGTATGATTTCGTCATCTGTGATGCATAACTGTAAATACAAGACAGACGGTTGGGTATAAAAATATATTGCTTGGTTAAATCCTCATGGCTTTTCAGTTAGTTGTGGTTAGGATTTCCAACAGTAACGTCAAAGAGTTCCTGGTAAATAAATGATTACCGGACGTCCCATTTCAGGATCTGCTCTGTGGTTCATAATTTTTTATCATGATTGCTACATTATGAATTACATATGTAAAAAATAAATGCACAGATGCCTGGACATCTACACACACACACAAACATATGTTGTGGTTGTTTGCAGCAGGAGACATCACTGTTTATCAGAAGCTTTAGATTCCATCAAATGAGATTCAAAACCTCTCTGTGAAAACCCAACCCGCAACAAATTTGTCCAGCTGCACTGAGTATAACCTCTCTGTGTATGTGGTTTTCAGTATGGAGGGCATGACAAAGCCTGGAGTATTTGCTGACGCTGGACGTTCCATTACAATAGAAATTTTACAATGAGAACACAACAAGCACAAATACGTTTAACACGTGTGGTACTAACAGCAGTCTATACAACAGTTTACTGCCGGGGTTATAAGGCATTTATTTAACAAGCTTTTCTAAGTCTAGAAATTAAAACTAAAATTCATAAACTGGACCTTTAAGAATTTGAGTTTAAATTTGAATTTGAGCAATTTTGCATTGTAAAGTAAAGTATTCGTTACCGTACTTAAGTGTTTTCCAAATTTGCATATTTGATCATTTATCTTTTATTTATTACTTTTATATTATTTATTTAAATATATACATTTATATATTTTTTTTATATTTTTTTTACATTACTTTTTCCTTAATTAATTTAAAACGGAAATTATTTATTTATTATTCAATTCAATAAGTCAACGAGTAATCATTAAATAATTGTGATGTCAATATTGGGCAAAATAATTGTGATTATATTTTTGCTCATAATCGCGCAGATCTAAAAACTGCAGTAAAATGTATATATACTATAGTCTTTTTGAACTTTACCATCATAAATCTTCTACCAATCTCATAGTAATCTTGAGTACCTATAGAGTAGTATTGCATACTTCGTATCTTCAAATATTTAGTTTGATCACATTTATAAAAGAAGAATACAGCTGTACGATTATTTCCGAAAGCATACGGCGCGTGCGGGGGGGAGGGGTAGGCTGAACTAAAGCACGTGTGCACCCATTGCCAACAAAACACAGACATCAGTTTCACTCACCGCGTGCGGTTCATGTCCGGCATCTTTTAGCGCTGGGACGGCTCCATATATCAGTTTCAAACCATCTCCAAATCCAGCGTTATATCCACCGTTTATATAACATTCATCACCCAAATGCAGTGAACAAACAAACACCTGAACTTCGCGAATAACACCTGAACTTACGTATGCTCTCTCTCTCTCTCTCTCTCTCTCCTGCACACAAGTGAAAGTGATGTCTGCGCATGCTCCTTCTCCTGCTCTCCTTGCTGCCGCGTGGGCTTTTCCGGGAGAATTGTCCAATAAGGGACTAAGAAAAATTGTTACGAAACAATTTTATATGTTCGAAAAAATCTTTCCGAAACCTGTACGATCGCTGGGGGAGTGTATCGAGCACAGAAATACTACATAATACGCCCAACTCGTTTTTTGACAAGTTGACCATGTTAAGCATGAGAAGACAGAACGTTTAAACATTGTAAAGAAGTCAGAATGCATGACACACCGTTGCACCACCCCTTTAAACATGCTACTTGCTTACTACAATTTTCCTGCTGTTTACTATAGTAAACACTAAAGTATACTGCAGTATTTTTTATTATGTGGGTTGATTGATGTAACTTTCTTTAACTGAATATCGCTCTTACACATTGTCTTAACCAGGTGCACAGACATTTATCATTTATCCTAAAAAGACCATTGTCAACTTAAAAAAGCAAACCAATACAAGGTCATATTAATTTAAGGTAAACCATGGTATTCATCTTCTGTTACCAACCGCGCATAGTCTCATCTGTGAAGGCTCACCAAATTCAGCTTAAAACAACAAATCTCTCTGTCCGATCCAGTGTCACGCTAATGTTTATTCAGTATCTCATGCTAGGAATGACTGACAGCAGGTATGCATCCAATCTGCTCCTTTTCCGAACACTTCGCACATAATTTTCACTCTTCTGGCTTCTGTGAACAGCTATAAATTCGGAAGCTGCCAGTAACAGTGAGAAAAATCCCACGAGTCCACACCCAGCCTGAACTCCCGTCAGCCTTTCCCAAACCACGTCCCAACACACTCATACATAAAGAATCTCCTTGCCTTGTTTGTTTTGGATCATCACTACTGGGAGACGAGTGTGATAAAAGAGAGAGAAAGAGAGATCTCGCAGTCCAGCTTGGAGTTAAGAACCAGCTGAGGTGAAAATCAAATTTTTTTATTCAATTTTCACACCCGGCACCAGACCTAACATGCTACAAAAGACAGACAGACGGACTTCCAATATGAGTGTATATGAATCTATTATTTAAAGAATTCCGTCTCACACTAAACTCCGTGTAGAGCGCATTCCTGCTAACTAATTGGTCTGGAACTATAGATGTGTTTGGGCTAACACACGTCAGTTGTTCCAGAGTGTGTTAAGTGTTCGCTCTCTCTCCTTCACAGGCCCAGAGGTCTTGTTCTCTGATGTCTAAGTGGCCTTTCACATTCAACGAAGGCCACCTGCTTCAAAAACAAGCACTTTATTCATAAGGACCATGGTCAACTTCACAGTCATTTCCTGCCGATCAGAAACAGCGTTTGTGGGGCCATTCAAAGGACGATCAAGAAACAATATAAAGGTTGAAATGTCACAAAACACCGGACCTGTTTTAGGGCTGTGCTGCCCACACATCCAGAAACAATAGGATTTTGGATTCCAGATGTCGACTTTTTGAACTAGTGTTAACCGCACCTTAAGACAGCTGTTTTGTAGGCTGCGGGGCATTAATACGTTCGTAATTCCATTTAACACAAGAAAGTACTGTAGCTACTGTAACAGATATGTTGCAACATCAATGTAATAAGCTAATAAAGCATCTTTATGACTTTATAATTGTAAGCTAACATACAAGCATAAAAAAGACAATACCTGATGCCGCCCCTGGCACTTCTTCCCGAAAACAATTCCCATATTAAACACACAAATACACCTTTAAACACAAAACTGAAATATATATATTTATATTTATGCGTTTGGCTGATGCTTTTATTCAAAGCGACCCAGAGTGCATTGCACTTTTTCATTTGTATGGAATTGAACCCATAAACGTTGCAATGCTAACACAATGCTCAACCAATTGAACTTGATAAATGTGATCCTGCGAAACCAGTCATAAGTAGCAATAGCCAACAATACATTGTATGAGTCAAAATTATCGATTTTTCTTTTATGCTAAAAATCATTAGGATATTAAGTAAGCAACAAATACGGCCAGAAACACGCCTCACCGCTCTTTAGGAATTACCCACTCAAGTTTGGTATCTATGTAAAGCTTAGAATTTCAGCTTTCGGGTTCATCTACTATCCACGACGTCATTACAGCGGTAAGCCAATAGAGAGCATTCAAACAAACCTGTTTCTTATAGCAACGGCCTGCTACAGCGCCTCTGGGTAACAACTTCAAAGGCGATTTTCTCAATATCTTGATTTTCTGCACCCTCAGATTCCAGAGTGTTAAATAATTGTATCTCGGCCAAATATTGACCTATCCTAACAAACCATTATCAATGGAAATCTTATTTATTCAGCTTTCATATGATGTCTAAATATGAATTTCAAAAAATGCACCCCTTATGACTGGTTTTGTGGTCCAGGGTCATAAATATTATATATATTATACTTGGAGTGTAAACTAAAGGTCAGCTTTGTGAAGAATTTAAGAAGGATTAGCAAAAAAATGCACACAACACATGTGCAATGTTTATAAAGACACAGCCCAGAAGAATGACTACAAAATATTACCACAAGAGAGAGATAAAATTATAGTTTAGATTAGTTTGTAAATTTAAAAAATAAAACTCACATTCGCAAACCAAATAACTGTGTCCAATAAATACCCTAAAAACTCAGTGTTTTGTCAATTTTGTACCAAACACTTCATATTTTCATGGTTTAATCTAACCTAAGGGGGCATTAAAAGCAAATACTGTGGAAATATGCAGCCCCCGGGACATCACTACTGGCGTATATGGAAGTAATGTTGTTGTTTGACAACGTTTAATGTTGCGTTAACAGTCGAGCTACAGCAACTGAGTGCTTTGAGGGTGGTCACCGGTGGGGGGGTCTTTTGAACAGTAGGCAAAAATAACTTGAGCATCTGTCTGGCCAGGTTGAGCTGTTGTATCTTTTGTCGTGAACATTCTGGTTTATATCATTAGAGTTCAGATCACTTCACACGTGCCTGTCAGGCTAATGAATCACAGCAAGGACGATCGACCGCCTGCGATTTATGATCCAGCAAGTTTAAGACGAAATGTTTCTTTTAAAATGACTTAAATAAACAAACAAACAAAAACAAGCATGCTATATGAATATACAAAATATTGGATACCCCAATTCACAGTCGTTCCCAGGAGGCTTTAGAATTTTGTTAAGATGCTACTGATATTCTGGTCCTCTTACTTGGATCTAATGCCGCAAGCTGGATGATTATGAAACTTTCTGCTCTATGGCTTCATGGCTCATGTAGATCCTGCGTTATGAATTCAAGCCAGCTGTGGAGCCAGTGGTTTCTTTTCATGTTTACAAGAGATTACCACAAATGATTTCGTTGTTCCCATGTTCCAGGTAAAAGATATTGGACCATAAGGACCAATTCTTCCCTGCTCAGATTCATAACGTTACAACGAAATACTAGATTTTGTTAGATGGCCATCACTATTCATTGCCAAAATGTTCTGAGGGTTTTTACCATGTAGTCACATTTCTGTCTCTACTGTATGTAGTGTATGAGTAACAGCAATAGTGATGTTTACCCAATCAATATACCACATTCAACTAATTAAAACTAACCCTTATTTAAAAAAACAACAACATTAAAATAGCCTCTGATTTCAACATTTTCCCCACCAGATGATAGAACTGCGTGTAGTCGCCTCCAGAACAGAACTTCCATGTTAGAGGAGACCAAAAACAATCGGCCTGCTGTTCAGCCTGTGAGCAATGGAGAAATGGCAAATCTGATGGGCTGGGAACGTCAGCATAAATGGATGGAAATTTAGCATGGTGTCAAATGTTGATTTTATTTTCCTCTCACACACTTACACTCTATACTTGTTCACTCAGATGTCCGGTTTTATGGCCCGTCATCTCATTAAACAAGATGTTTCAAATAATACATGTGAATCAATGAGACCAGTGTTTCAGCAGGACTGTCTACAATACATTTAATAGAATGAGGATTCTATTTTATTAGTCTAATGGCACAGCTAAACGCATGGTGCTTTAACCACCATGAATTAAATATGTTACAAAGCTTTTTTCTTACGAAACAAAATGAATTTTTTTATCACACAAACTGTCTCAAATCAAGCCCCAAGCTGTCTCAAATTTGCTAGGGCAAGCCAAAATAATCTTAAAACAAGATAAAAATCTTTTTCTTACAGTGTGTTACTTTTCTTATAAACAGTGTTATAGATTAAAAACATAAAGTAATAACATTAAAAACATTTATCTTGTATAGTAACTTGTCCTGCATTACTTGTGACACAGACTTGATACCTCAAATTATGCTCATTAAGGTTGGATGCTGGGAATATTTGCCTGCTGGGCGATAAAAAGGGTGTGAAATACCCTATTGATTTACACTGAAGGAAGTTAGCAACCATCCAGAACACCCTAGCAACCGCTTAGAAATGCACTAACAATCAATCTGAACACCATAGCAACCCTAAAGCAATACCCTGACAACCATCTACCACACCTATTGTGGCAGTGTGTTTTTCACAAATAAGCATTACAAAACTTGCTTAATGGTTTCCATTTGTTTTTAATCTTATAGAAATGTACAGTTAACAGAAATCAATGCGCTGCAAACCAGAGCACACGTTCTGACAAACCCCCCTTTTAAAAATCAAGAACCGCCTCCTAAGATCTTAAACACTACAATAGAAATTAATGGTGGGGCTGAGTTGAAACATCACAAGTAAATCTTGTAATGTTTTATAGTGGAAACCTAATTCATACCAGGAAAAGACCCAAACCTCACTTTCCTGGCACAGAGTTTGTGATATTCAGATCAATTACACTGTTTAATATACTGCCTGTAATTACAAAAGTTCACTTCAGTCCGAGTGCCACACAGCTATAAGTTGTATTTTCCAGGAGAAGTTGTTAAAACGAGTTTATAATTAATTAATTAGTGATCGAGTCTCTCAAAAGTTTTCGAACGAAATACAGAAAATAAGATTAAAACTGAAGCTACTGAAACACGACTGTTGTTCATTAGGGTTTTTCCATTCAAAAGCAGAGGACAATTCAAACTTAAAATCCCCCAAATCATGCTCATGACAGCAGGGTGTATCTTGATCCTCCGGGACCTGAGGGCACAGAAGCTCACAGATGTGAAAAATCATCCCAACACTCGGTGCTTTGACCTCTGACCCTCACACCTAACTGAGTCAAACATTCTGTCTTACAACAGTGTAGCCCCTCAGCACGAAAAGCAACCCCCGGTGCACGCAGGGAAACAAAGCTCCTTTGTGTCAGTCCACCCAAACATGTCATTCATAAAGATATCATTGTTTCAACTCCACACATGTACAGCAGAAAAGTAGAAGTCGGTTACTTAAAGTTTATGAAATCATGATATGCCTTCAGTTGCCGTTGCTTTGAACAGTTGTCTGCATCGATAGCTCTGCTGTGTTTTGTATGCGGTCCTGTGGGGTTCCTGTACTTCGACTGGTAACCCTAACATAAAAGAAGCATCCTTCATTTTCATTTTATAAAGCATACTCAAGTAGTTCAAGTATATTTTAAGTATACTTTATGTACCAAGTACACCAACAGCAATGTCCAAGTAGTATACCTATAAGTGTACTATTTCAATACTAAATTCAGACAGTATTGGTACACTATTTGGTTTCTAAAAGTATATTTTTGAGTGTCCTTTAACTGTAACAGTACTGAGTACACAATGATTTTCCTATAACTATGTTTTTGTTTGTATTGCATCTACTGTCGAACGTATACTTATACTGATAGTTTACTAGTTCAATACTTTTTTAATAGTATTTAATTTAATATTTTAATAAATAAAAGTATACTTTTAGTAAACTATAACTGAAAAAAGTGAAAAAGGTCTTTAACATGCTACTCAATCCAAAGAGTAACCACAACTACTAGCCAAGTAAACATAGAATACTTGATTTTAAAAGTATAAAGTATATTAGGCCAAATGTACTTGTATAAGCAAAGTATACTTAAGTGTATTTTTAAATATATTTTTCTCAGAGTATATTTCTGAGAAGTACACACAAAGTAGACTGAAAGTCTACTTATATTGAGTTAAAACGAAGTATACTAATTGCACATTTGAATAAACATATTTTTGTAAGGAGAGCATGGGAAAGCATGGGGTTCAGGGTCGTGGGTCAATTCCCGAAAAAAATAACCGTGTGGAAATCTTTTCATCAGAAAAAAACACAATCAACATGTACATCAATAAAACGTTTGTTTTATTAGAATACTCAGTTAACAAAGGATTGCGTTGAAGTCCACTGAGAAATAAAGGGCAACAACTCCTGAACCTGTTTCCTTTGTGTATAAATAAGCTCAAGGTACAGCTGATGTTTTGACACCATAATAAGTGAGACAGTTGCTGTCTGGTTATAGAGCAGCCAGACAAAATACAGACCTTACCTGAGAACTGTCATTACAGGTAAGGTCCCTGTTGATTAAAACTTAAGTTCTCACTGATCTCTAGTAGCTATAGTAAACTAAAGCACTACAGTTTAACGGAAACCTGGCCGAGAGCAACTTCTGTCATGCTGGACGGGCTTCGATTTATGTGCCCTGACAGAAGCGTGAGAGAGAACAGCAGAGAAATTGGGAGTGGACCTGCTACAGAGGCAACGCTGTGGTTTGCAAACTCACCGCAAATCATTCAAAGACACTCATGGCTATCTCTGCGGATTTCAAGTTTTGCCGTTCTCCACCCTCACAACTTTCTTTTAGTCTGTGGCTTGTACGACCAGAGAAGACAAGACCCAGATCTGTTGTATGCCAATGTCAGAAGGCATAAAGCTTGTTTCCATCCATAGACAGATGAGACCGCAACTTGGTATACCATCAAAACATACAAGCCAGTCATCCGGTGGTTGCCGGTTACCACTAGAACTGTGAGAAACTGGACAAATGGGCGGACGAGACTCTTAGGTTGCCTTGGAGGAGATGTACTGGGACATGTTGAATCATGTGGTGAGGACCTTAAGCGACTCGGCTCCTGTTTTACAAGCAACATCAATTTTGTGCCATTCCCACGTAAACTTTCTCAAGAATAACCAAAGGATACTCTGGAACTTGAATGACCTGCTAAACAAGAAGTAGACAGTTTTCATATTTTAAAGAAAGGAACCAAAGCAAGTTAAGACAAAGCTGAAGGTGAACAACAGTGGATTAGCTGGAATACAAATGTAAAAAAAACAATATTGAAAAATTCTCAGGGTAGTGCATGGGGCATAAGCTAAATGTGTTTGACAGATTTGACTCAATAACTGGCTCAAACTTCCTCCCCCCCTCTCCTTTCCCCAACGGGCTTGTTGGAAAAGGGGTGGCATGTTGGGGGGTTTCTGCCCCACTGCCCCTCCTCCAATAACTCTTGATCTCTCAGCCTTTCGGCCATTCACTCTTCCAAACCCTCACCCACCCCATTCCAAATCTCCACCCGAAGTAAGCTCAGAGTGATGCAAGGGGATACCAGCATAGTCTCTTGAAACTTTTAAACACATATATCATGAAGGCATACCTGAAGGTCAGGAGGTTTCTACGAGCAACTATAGCCAATGGCCTAAAGCTTTCCAATGAGGATCCTTTCCACTACATGCCATAGATTTTGTTTAGTACCTATCCTGACAGTCTGAGACTAATTGAAATTTTCATGGCTCTTATAAGGCTATTTCCAGTTTGGCAGCCTTCATGAAACACAATGACTTCTGTCTCCATAGGTGGGCCCTCTGTCTTCCACGATAAACACATTCAGATGTCACACAGACCTTGCTTTGAGGACAACATGATGCTCTTGCACAACCTGCCCTGAGCATCCAATGTAAACATAACAAGCATGCTCATAAATGGCTGTCATACTCTTCTAAACTCCACCTGTACCAGAATTCCTTATTCTCACCATCATGTAGACCCAGCTGTCATTACTACAGGTGCCTCTTGGAGGTCCTCTTATTGTGACATCCTTAAATGGCAACTATTCTACACACATAACACCTAACCTCATTCTCTACAATCACAAACACAGCAGGGTAAACACAGGCATGCTCATTCAAATACCACTGTGTGACCACACTCCACCCCCCCCCCCCCCTTTCTGGACACAGAACAGAGCGGAAGGAAACAGGCTCTGGTCCCAGAGGATCATGGACTGCTTTTCCTCCAGACTAGTTTAATGGAGACCATTAGTTGGGGGCGAAACTCAAGATTATAAAAAATCAAGATTCATTTGAAAAAAATCTAGATTGGGGTCTTTATTTCAACATCTCATTGGAACAAGCAGTTTATTGTCAAAGTTGAAAGTTTTGTTCGAGTTGACCGCCATTTGTTGCTCCAGGACTTAAGTACTAACCACATTATGTGGTAATTAAAAACAAAACGGCATAGCAAGCAGCAGCTTCATGCTTGTTCAGGAGTTGGTGATGGCAATAAGAAAGCTGTGGCCCAAAGGCCCTTGGGGCCACCCACAGACGCCCCATTCAGGCACACAACCCAGATGGAAATAGCAAAAAAAGTCATTCGGGAAAGGCCACTGCAACCTCTCCTAAAACCTACCCATCTGTGTTTGCCACAAAACACTAAAACCAGGCCTTGAGGCAAGACATACCCCTGTTTAGTTCCTTTAGACATATTTGGAGCGTAGATGGTCATGTTATAGGCGTTTCCTGCCCTACATGGGGTAAAGGAAAGGTCAGACCATTTTGTTTAACATTTTTCCAGTCTAAGACACACAATATTACACTATTGTACTCTTAAACCAACTAGCAGTCTTTCCAACAATATATAACCATGTGTAACACCATCTGTTATACTTCGCATTATAGATTTTTTTGAGAGATTTATTAACATGTACCCAAAGCAACTTAGAGCGGACAATGTACACATACATATTATCAGCATGTGTGTTCCCCCAGCATTCAAACCCATGACCTTTGCATTGGTAATGTGTTGCAAATGCGTTGCTAATCAATGCTCTACCAATTGTGGACTAGTAACATCCAGAATTGGTCGTTGTTTTTCGCTAGGTAAGTTGAGAAAGCTCTATTTAACGGCTACAGATCTTTCTATAAAGTACTAACTATTACCTAAAAACAAAACCAATTAAAACAACCCAAGCATCTCGGTTACTTATACAAGCAGAAGCAACCCAAATGAACCATAAAAAACACAGGCTTTCAGAGTTAGCATCCATCTATTAATACCGCAGCTAGCGTCTGTGCAAACACCTAGCCCCCTGTTCCGAATTGGTCTTCATTTTCTCCTCCCTTCAGGCCTGATAATGTGCTAATAGCACATCGTACCCTGATGCACTACACCATTACTTCTTGGCTGTAGTTCTTCTATAAACAGTCGACATATGCATGGGAAGAAAAGCAGAGGTTTAGGTTGATTGGGCGCTAAATGGTGATGCAGTCTCATGGGATTCTAGGCTTGCTTTGTTTCTTGCCATGTGTGCTAGTTTGTCTACTGCCTTCTTTTGACACTGTAATTATCAGTCTGTTCTGCTAGTCCTTTAATAACAGCAGGATGCTGAAGAAATGGGGGATGGTGCAAATCCTGCGAGCTAATCTAAGATTTAAGATAAGGTTAAAGTTAAACGTTAAAAGTGTAAACTGGCTTAGGTGATCTAATCATGAGCGGACAGCGCTAAATAGAGGCCAATGGTGACTGGATAAAGGAAAACACTGTCTGTAAATGTCCACGTCATACTTGTAGTGGACAACTTCAACGAGACACATCACGTAACAGATAACTTTAAACTTTTGACCGATATTGTATATATGTACTGTATATTGTTATTGATAATACAGAGACCCTGCGTCAAAGGGGTCCTACTTAGGTCCTCTATGGTATGTATACTCTGAAGGCCCATCCATAAAAATCTGTGGCCCTGGCCCCATTCATTTTAACAACATGCATTAGACAACATGCATTGACACAGTAATGGATGAGGTAATGGATGTAGTCAAAAAATCAGCTCAAAAATCCAATCATGGAAGTCACAGGAAATGCACCCGAGACATATGCTAATACATGGACTTCCTTTGCACTTGGTTCACAAGCTTCTTTTGCAGATTTTGGAAAGCAAGAAGTGCTAATTGTCTCTCTCTGCTATTTTAGGAGACTGACTGTGATCAGACCACATGTGTTTTCACATGGAGCGGGGTTCTTCACATAAAAGAAGGTGATTTTCTCAATTATGAGAGTGAGTGTTCAAGTCAGATACTCCACATTTACTTAGTTGCACAAGACAAACAGAGACATCCGAAGACCTTTCATAAATGAAGATCTTTGCACTTTAACAGGAAATAAGACAATGCATCTTTTCCTGCCCCTGTGTTGAATAACTGCTTCCTTGGGCCTTTTTTCCTTCCTTGTTTTTCCCCAAGAAACCTCTGAAAGTTATTCTCTCCAATTTCCCACGAGTTTCAGTATAGCGTTATGAGCCCTTTGTGGTTACTCCATCAACCGGGCCTGGCAAGGACCTGGCTGAGGTCTAATAGGGCTTTTAAAGATGGTTTATAGAGGAGCTTGAACTGAATTTTCCAAGTCTGTTCTCCTTTTGAAAGGTGATAATCTTTAAATTCTAGGGACACACCCAGCCAGTTTACTGAATCCTTGCCTCAGCTGGCATCTCTAAGCAAATATCTCAGAACTAGACTCATTTTACCTTCATTTGTATCATGAGATGTTAAACTAATATTTTTTTTCAAAACCTTCAGGACTGATCGGGATAGTCCGCATATTGTAAAAAAAGGGGTTGATTGATTCTTTCAAGAAAAATTAGAGACCCTTAGGAGTAAAAGTAACCACTGTTAATGAGGCATAGCCTTGATCTAGACCCCAAGAGAGAAAAGACCTTAAACTTCCATCTGTTATAAACTTGCAAACTGGCTTAATGGCAATTCAAGACGTAAATGTGGACAGGGTTTGAGGCTTGGCAGGATGCAAAATCTTTAGCAGGGCTTAGTAGACCTAACTATTAGCGTGTGCACGTGTGTGCGTTTGCGAGGGCTAACGTATATATGTTAGGCCTCATCCCAAATGCCGCCCTCATCCTTTGTGGTTTACCTACATGGTTTGGTGACGTAATGCTGCAGGGCCTGTTGGGTAGTAGACCGCCAAGAAGTTGTCCAAAAAGGAGAATTGGGGGAATATCATGGCCACATAGGGGTTGCTCGTGAACAAATCTTGAACCATAAAATGACAAATGGGACTTCACGGACACAAGCAACCTAAGGCAACAAAACAGAAAGTCTGATCAAGTGCACCATGTGGACAGACTCAAAATTACAGCAATTTGTTAACACAACCACACAAATTCCAAATAGATTTAACTACAAAAAAAACCAATAAACTCGCAAGAAAAACAATGGGTAATGCAATGACTTAAAAAAAATGTTGGCAAGTCGTGCCTTAGTTTGAAAGCCTTGAAAAGCAAAATCAAGCCAAACCATCTAAACCTATTGGTGTCACACTGTTTTCCGTGGAAAGCAATCTGTGTGTTGCATCTCGTTTTGAATCTAAAGAGAGCCGCTGGGACTATGTGGTCTCACACGGCTGATTATTTATGATGTATTTGTGTAACAGGTACTGACAAAATATTCGGCACCAGCTGAAGATATTCTTCAGAAATTAACAGCTGTTAACCACACTGTAATAATAACCAAACAAAATGACACTTGGAAAAAGTATTAAACTTTTAAAAATATAAAAAAACTGAGACATGAAATGTCTATCCATTCCAAGGTTATTAGAGTTTATCAAAATTATTAAAACATTTCTGTTAAATAAAATCAAATAAAACACTGGCCTAAATATATTGAACAAAAAAGGTAAACTAAATGAAAATAAGAAATGTTGCCTCAGAAATACATTACATTTACATTTAGTCATTTATCAGACGCTTTATCCAAAGCGACTTAAAGAGAGTTCAGGGAGCAATAAAGCGATATGTCATACAGGAGCAATAATACAATAGGTGCTAATACCAAGTAACTAAATAAACTGAAAAAAGTTGAGCCATTAAAACGATCATATGAAAATAAACAAAACCTAAACTAAAAATAAAATAAAATATATTTATTATATATTAATATAAAAATAATATAATAAAAAACTTTTAAAGCAACATAAAAATAAATAAATAACAAAATAATAAAAAGCAAGCATAGCAAAATAGCTAAAAACTAAAATGACCAGTAAACTAAAAATAAAAGAGTTTATTCAAAATATTAATAAAACTACAATAAGATTTATTTTATTTAAAACAAAACTTTAATAACTCATTCTCCATTCTCCAAATCACATGGAGGGCTGGAGTCTATTCAAGCATCTTGGTCCACATTCATGGTAAACCCTCGATAGATGACCGGTCCTTCACAGCACAACATGAAACATAGAAACACAAACCAAACTATCGTACCGTTTTTGACTGCTGTCTGCAATACTTCCCTTAAACCCAACCCCCTCCCCAAACCTCATCCAATAAACAAAACAAACTTCCAAACTGCTGTATCACGTACCCTGAACCAAAGAGTCATTAAACTTGCATCATTCGTTAAATGGCGCAGGCTGGGGCGAGTTCATTATAGCGGGGTCATAACGCTGTCTTTGTCTAGGTTTGAGTCTGACTTGCAGATGTCCCCTGTTAGATGCAGAAGGACAGATGCCACATCTTTCTCCTTCACTCGTCTCCGAGCACAGCTTGGTTTTATAACCACGGACAAAAGTGTCCAGTCATAAGTCTGTCCCCAGCCAATTAGCAGATCGACAGTGAACAAAAGCCTTCACACTATCAGACAAAGCTTGAATTAAGCTCAGATTGTACTCAAATTTTCAACTTGCAATTTCAACTAAGAATAAAAATGAATCGGTTGTCACTTCATTGTGATTTGTCAAAGACAAAAATAAAGACGATACAGTGGTCTTTTTTATATAATGCTTGCCATTATGGCAACCAATTTCTATAAAGTTTCATGTTTTTCATAACTGTTTCTCATGTTGAAATTTATTTGTGGTCATTTATTAAGACAATATCATTCAAATAAATGTGTCTCTTTCTTACATGATTTTGTATAAATGCGCTAACATCCAACTGACTATATTATCCCTTCTCTAACATATATTTTCTGAAAGTCTGTTGTAAAATATTTCTAACACTGATTTTGATTGGATAAACTCCATTCAAAGCTCTTGTAAAATATATATGCAACCGTTCAAAAGTTTAGACTCGCTTGAATGCCAAGTTTTTAATGATCTTTTGACCTGAAAGCATATATCTGAATGCTTAAAATGATGTCGATAAAACAATATTGCACCATATTCATTTCTTTCATTACTAAATTGAAAAACGTGCATAAAATGTAATGTAAAAAAGCATCCATTAGGAGCCCAGAATAGAGGGAAACTAAGAAGCTGCTTGAGAAAATGCCATTCGAAACCCTTAACTATTTTCCTGAAATTGGAGTAACATTAATATAGATTGAGCAAGAGACAATCTATGCACAGACAAATGCACAGACGCAGACCTGAGGTTGGAGACATATTCCTGAAAGCCGCAGACAATCGTGTCCTTTAACACCGTCCATCTGTCTGGAGGCCAAGCTCAAAAATCAGCCTCTTACCACAGATTTACGACTAACATCCTTGTGTCCAATTCGCCTGTCCAAAACCAGGGTGACCAGGGTCTCTGAACAACAATAAAGCTAAATCTGTCCACCGTCTCAATCTGTTCCTGCAGGCCACCAGGAAAGAAGATCTAGAACATTCAGTTTGTCCTCAGCGTGTCTCAACTGCTCTTGTGCTAATCTTAGAGATGTAATCTTGTTTAAAGAAACAATAGTACACGAACAACCTTACTTTACTTTGACACAATTTTAAACTAAACTGAATGCAAAATGTTGAACGACAATAAAAGCTGGTTAAATTGGAATGAACATTGTCTCCATATTTACGGTTGGGAATGCACATCCTCCCAGATAAAGCAGATATTGTCTCATTCTCTACCAGTTGTTTCATGCTATCTTGATGCCCGCGGGGTGAATTCCTCCTTGTATGAGAGAGGTTTTTTAGTAGTTTACTGCAAGAAAGATGCCTGTGATATTGTGTGTAGCTCAAAATATTTCGTATTATTTTTCAGGCCTGGGCATGTGTCGAACAAAGTAATGCTGGGAAATAAAAAGGGTTTTTCAAAAAAATAAATACACTCAAGTTGCACAAAATGTTTCACTGCATTTTATTATTCTTAATTTAATTGTTTTTTTTACTAAACCATCTAGTCGTTTAACTACAGACCTAAATGACTTAAGAAAGCTGTTATCCTGTGGGAAAGTTGGGTTAGCAGTCAAACCTTCTAAAGGCAACAGCTAGATAAAAAAGCGCTGTGGACATTATCCAAAGAAAACCTCAGCTGCTATACAGCTCTTAGAGTCCGTACATTGACCTTCTGACTTCATTAAACTTTGATGCGGCTACATGTGTTTTAAAATGCTCTCTCTGACAAGCAAACACAGGGACTTATTGGGATGACCGGGTGTCTGAATTGTTTCAGTCATTAACTGTACTGAGTGTAAGACAACAAACTAGGTGGCATGTTTATTCTGTAATATACTTGCCTTCCTGGTAAAACGTTTTAAACTTTAAAACAACTCATTCTGCGAGTATCTCTACGAGACTGTTCCCATTTAAAGCAATTATATATTACAGGAATGTTTTTGCGAATGGCTGCTTATGCAATATATCATCCCAGATCCGATTGATAAAAGCAGAAGAGATGAGGCAGAGAGATAAACCACAGAGGAAAGATTGTCTTGTGTTTGAAAAGGCTATTTAATGTTATCCCATTCACAACTATCAAGACAGATGTCCAGACTGTAAGCCCAAACGATAAAACACGCATGCGGTTATACCATCATTTATAATATCTACACAGCATATGGTTGAATCTGGAATTCTGCTCATGACTGATTGTGGATAATGAATGAGTTTGTTAAATACACAATGATAATCCTCAGGGTATGCCGTACAATCCAAAACTTCCAAACTACAAGACCTCTTTGGGTAAATTTCATGAATAAGTCACTAAAGTCCCAGTGAAATTAATTTATTTTCATGAAATGCTGCAGCGTTTATTGTAAATAGTTTATCAATGTGGGTCATTCTCTTTTTTAAATTTGTGTGCCCTCATAAACTTCAGTTAAAATCTGAAAATACACTTCCTTCCTGTAATGACAATCCGTCTTAAATGATGTATGTTAGACGGCTTGGGCGGAGCATCTGTTAACTCCTCCCCTTCAGCTGTCAGTTCCATTTCAAAATGCAAAGGCTGTTTTTCTACATGCAATCAAATCGCAGAAAAAGACGAAAGTCACGCCCACTATTTTTCTCATTAGAAATTCTATTTCACTCGGAAATGCGTTAAAATACGGAAGTAAAAACGATCGTAACTTCCAGTTCACGGGGACTTTAACAAACGTTATATTGTAACAGTTGTATTCTGTTCACCCAGAAAACTAACAGCACAACCAATTCAAGCAATATGAGGTCTCTAGGGAATTCATAACTATTTTACAAGGTGGCTAATTCGTATGAATTTGTACAATCTTATTCGTACGTTTTAGTACGATTTGTTTTTGTGCCAGTGACTGTTAGGTTTTGGGGCGGGGTTAGGGGCTTCACTATAGTTATTTTCTAATAACCATACGTTCACAATGCTAACCTTAAAATGGGGAATAAAAAGTCACCAATAACGAAAAATATACTAAAGAACTTTCTCATCAGTTATTTAAAGTTACAAGAGTGAAAAAATAGCTTTGCAAGCTATTTTAGGAATAAACAACTATTTAAGAAGCTTTGTGCTGACAGGCAAACTCTCTTTAGAGAATTATGTTTGCTGAGCTGCACAATCCACCTGTCTCTCTCTCTCTCTCTGTGTGTGTTGCTTAAAACTGAAACACGAGCTTTGAAACACTTTGCAGCGAGATGGAATTATTCCTCCATCACTCAATTTTTCCCTTCTTGACTGCTGGAAAAAGCAAGACAGCCTTTTCTTTTCACTATTCACTCCAGTGTTAAACTCCTGCACGTGTCATTGTTGGCCATTTTCCCACACTGACCCTCATTTCCTGTCTGGGGTCAGCGTTGTCATGACAACATCCAGAAGATTGACCGAAAATGCTTATACCGCTAAACGAGATATAGGCGAGGGTGCCAAAAAAAAGTGCCATGTGCTCAACAGCCTCAATCTTCTTGATATTGACGTTCTTTTATTCCAGCTATATATATCAATCCTTCAGTCCAGCCAAAGGATTATGTCCCAAACTACACCCCATAATTCCACAAACAGACAGCTTTGTCCTAAATCTAAAAAGCCGTTGAAAGTACTTTTGAAAGTAAAAGCCTTAATTTTGATTGACGAATGCCATTTACTGAAATGTTAGTTGGCAAACTGTTTGTTATGTTTATTCAACTTGCTTCTTCCAAAAATCGAGGATAGCAGATGAGTTAAGGGACATGTGGGTTATAAACATGCTTATGTTCAATTTAATACAGACTCTTTTTCCTAACAGTTTTTAGCTTAGCATCAGGCTAATGTCAGTCTCAGCCTGTCTCAATCAGCTCCCTTGTTCAGCAGTCAGGGCCAGAGGTGGTTCTAAGGTGAGTGGATATCTGGGGCTTAGCCCAGAGACCTCCACATATGTGTTCGAATACAGTGGCGTAGCATGTCAGTTACAGGCCCATATGCAAAAACTTTTAACGGGCCACCTCCGTCTGTTCGCGACCGGGTTGCGCATTACTGGACATCGGTTGTTTACTCAGGTTTGTTATTTAAATGTTAATGCGCGTCAATCGCGCTCAAATAGTAATGGAAGACCCCAAGGGAGCGCAAACTCCCAAGTGCCAGAAAGAGGGTGGACAAGTGTCGGTGACAATAGCCCTGTGGTTAGTGCGCCAACATATAGTGCCAGTGCACTTGCGGCCCGATGCTAGTTTGATTGCCGTCTCGAGCGTCTTTTGTCGGTCCCACTCCCCTGTCTCTCACCAAAGCTTTCCTGTCTGTTCTCCACTGTCCTATCAAATAAAGGCAAAAGCCCCTAAAATATAACTTAAACAAAAAAAAGAAAGAGGCAAAAAGCGTTTTGCATGTGTTTTTACACGCAACATGTGAATGTCCCGGCTTCTTTCATTTGTTTGGCCTCCTCAATTAGATTGATATTGACGAGCTCATTCAGAGTCCATATAAATTAAACTTCATTCCGTTTCGACACAGCAAGGTAAACAAGTAATGTTGTACATTATACAATAATAATAATAAGAGTGTAAATGATTATATGTATTAAAATTATTAAATAGATGACAACTAATTGACACAATAAAGACCTCTCTACTACCCTTAACATCACCATACACTTTATTATTAAACACCTGTTAGCCATTTTCAAATATTTTCTTCATTTTGTTGAAAATAAATGTCCTGTATGATCTGATTTGTGATGTGAATGTAGTTCGTCAAAAGGTGGATTTGATTTTGCAATCATAAGTAGCTTCAGTATTACTTGTCAGGCGTTTACTCACTATGCCACAGAAGCTGCTTGGATAGGAACGTTGTTTTAAGACTCACATTTTTTTTTACAAAGAAGGACCCACTCACATTTGCCCAGGGGAAGACGCGCAAAAGACACAAAATGTAAACGGCCCCAAAGTGTTTTGTGCATGGCATGGTAATAAAACAATCGGGGCTTTACTGAAAACTTTCGGGGATTCAGCCCCCTTAGCAAACCCCTAGCGACCCATGTACACGATATACTGATTCACGATTTATGGAGCTGATCGAGACACAGGATGAATCGATGCGCTTCACATATTGAGTGCTGCTTGCGTTCACACAATTAACAGTTCACTCAAAAATGAAAATTCTTGTATTGCTTTTCACCCTCATTTAATTCCAAACCTGTGTATGACTCTTTTTTCTTTTGAACACAAAAGAAGATATTGAAAGTCAATATACAATGAAAGTCAATGGAAGCCAGTATTGTTTGGTTACCAACATTCTTCAAAATATCTTCTTTTGTGTACCGCAGAAGAAAGAAGGTCATGCAGGTTTGGAATGACAAGAGGGTGAGTACATGATGAAATCATTTTTGTTTTTGGATAAACTACCCCTTTAAGTAAATGCTAATGACTTCACATATTATATTATCCAACAGTAAAGATTTAATGCTTTAAAAATGCTTTTATGGGGCTTCAGTACATTCAGTGATCTTTGGATATTTTTGAACCGCCATAAAACACTCGGGCTAAACCTTGCAGACTTTTTTAGCTACTTGCAGACATCCAAGTAACTTCTACAGCTGGGCATTTGGTTTTGGCAGGAAATGTGTATATACAGTACCACTGACCGTGCAAGATGGTGTTTTCCTTGTTACTGCCATCCTAAATCCAAAAACCATAAAATAACCCCCTTCCCTGTCTGAGACACAAGTGCACTGGCCTGAAAAGTCCATATTCTGAATGTATCAGGGGCTGAAATTATATTTTAGTGCCGAATCGTTTCCATCATGGTAACCATTAAATGACTGCGCAGTGCCTGAAATTCAAGTGCTGTGTCCTGCTTTGCACAACTTATAAGAAAGATATCTTTCCCCGAGAACTGAATTGTCTAAATTCTGCTATCCACATCATTTTAGCAATAAAGAAATACATAAAATGGCTACATTTCTCAATACTCTCACTGTACATCAATTGTCTCATTAGTGTCTATTTCAAGAAACTATAAAACGTTATGGAATGAAAGAGCAACAAATTATTCCACTTGGAAACGATGAGGAATAGTACATGTCAACACCAGATCAGGCTCACCGATGTTGACCTCAGCAACGAGAAACAACATTTTACGTGAGCAAATCTCCGTCCTTATTCAGTAGTATGAAGAGGTTTTCAACATGAATTGATCAATCAACCACTGCACGCTCAGATGCATCGTGAACATTATTATCATCAATTATCTGTGAGAGAAACTGATGCGTTCGGTCCACCTCTCCCTCCTGATATTCGCTCAATTTTAAATGGCACATTGGTACAGTGGGAGCCTTGTTAAAGCATGTGCGCTCCCAGAAACGGCTCCAGGAAAGAAGGACTAAAGTAAACAGAAAGTAGAGTGTGTGCGAGAGAAAGTGGGAGTGACTCGACTTGGCGAAGAGAAGTCGGCCTTAAAGATTTCCAGATGTGGGGCTGGTTGGCAGATGATAGAGAAGAACGCGAAAGGACTGTGAATGATCCTCTTCTGAAAGTCCCTACTAGGGTTGTCACGGTACCATAAACATGTCTTACTATACTATACCAGCTGAAGTATCTTGATACCAAGTAGTATCACGATGCTGTTCTATGTTTATAATTCTATACAATAAAAACACAGATTTAGATTAAACATTTTGTATTTTCTATAGTAAACTGTATTATAATTTGCACTAGAATATGTTGTTGTATTAACTGTAGTAATTGGATAAATTGTAGCAAATACTGTAGTATACTTAAATATTTACTATGGTAAGACTCAAAAACACTAGTGTCTATGAGTTTTAGTAGTTTACTGTAGTAAATACTAAAGTACACTAGATCTTTTTTCACTTTGGAAATAATTCAAATGTGGGACAAATTTCATTGATACAGCAGTCTTTATAAAGCGAAATATTAGGCTTACTTTAAATGCAGAACTAAGACGGCCAGTAGGTGGCGTCAACTTTCGACTGAGTTAGTAAATCAACTCGTTCAAAACGCTAATTTTAATCATTTTCTCTTTCCGAGTCATTCAAAACACACATTCATTTAGGAGATAAACACCGCAAAAAGGCAGATGTAAGTAAATATAATATTAATGCGCATATGCAATATTACCTACGGTACTACGATACTACCGTTTCAAAAATAGAGAGGCATCGCTGGTATTTTGAAGCTTTAGCATCGCGATGCTACTGTAGCACCGGTACATCGTGCAACCCTAGTCCCTACTCCTGTAGTCTTGTGATTGAGAACCACTACTTTCATTACAGCCATGTAGTCAACACCGTAAAGTTCTTAATTGAAGTCAACATTTAGGCCGTTTATAACATATTTTTGAACAAAACGAGGTATTCAAGATTGTGAAAACTGGGTTGAAATAAGAGGTCTTGATGACATCAGAGATAAACAAAAGTTGTTTTAGAGGCGGGGCAATTGCAAAATCAATGTTGCATAATAGGACAGAAACATGTTACAAAAGTTAAAAGGGTTACGTAAAACAAAAGATTCTGTCACAACAGTATACACCGTCTTTCCGCTCAGCCCAAATCCTATCCTACCTTGATTTTTCCAAATATTGTGCTTCACTCAGAAATGTCACATAACAATAGTGGATTTGGTGGATTTAAAAAGAGGCATCCAAAGCTAACCATGCTAACATATAAGACAATTACACAATGCAAATAAAGGGGCACTGACGCATGGCATGCCAGCAGTGTTTAAAAACGTTCTCAGGCTCAACAATAGCCAACAACAGTAATGATGAATAATCTGGGAGTGAGCCGCTTTGCGTAATCAAGTGCCACTTTCTGAAAGTGCGCTGACTCACTTCAGCTTCATCAATGAAGTTGTTCCGCTGTGATTTCACTTCACTTCATAGAGGAAACACAGATGCCCATTCATCACAGATATGGCACACAAGGGTTCTGTGAAGTGCACACGCTGTGGTTTGTTAACCTGGCCGTCCTGAAAGCTCATTGATCCAGCGGGTGTTTTACGTTCTGACCTACTTTGTCCGAAAGTAAGCTGCATGAGGCTCGTGCAAAGAGCTGAATGGATCTTGGCTGGCCAGCCTAAAAAATAGCTTTCAGCCAGCGTAGCCTAAATATTTCACCTAAATTACGCCGATGTCCAAATAAAGTCTTTTTACAGCCTTGGAGTCACGTGTACTGTCATGAAATCACTTCTGCTTTCAATTTTAGTGCCCTGAGATGGAAGTGAAGTTGGGCAATATGAGGCTGTTGATTCAAATTTTGCTATGCACTACCAATGCGAATTGCGAATCAAATCGGAGGGTTGCAATTTCTTTTCAAACAGACTGGAGATTTATACTTGCCGGACCATAAACCAACGAACACCAACAAATTCCAACACCAACATTCTAAATTTCCATTGGCATTGATTCAATAAACGCATTTAAAACAGGCCAAAGCCATTTGACCCAATAAAAAAATCTGGGAATGCCAGATAAAGAACACCTTAGCAACCACCCACAAAAGCCTATCCATGTTTTGTGCCATCATGCCAACAAATTCTGCATGGACAGAAAATATTACATTATGATTTTGTTTGATCTATGTGTGATATCGTGGACAAGAGAGCTATATGATTTCAACTACAGATACAATAAGCTGACGAAATAAAAATCATGTTGTCTCCCTGCTTATTTTTTCATGGGTGATTAAGAACGGAAAGCTCAAGTGGGAAACAAATGTCTTGTGTCATCTTTGCTAGATGATGCTGGTAAACCACAGACAAACAGAAAGTACAATGCAGGTCTGGATGATGGTGAAGCTGGAGAGCTAGAAGTTCTTACAGATCTTTACCAAAACCTCACACAAGAGTCTTTGTATGAACCACGAATGTAAAAAATCAGCTCTTCTCAACTTCTCACACAGGTGTCTCAGCACAAGTGTAATTTCATCACATTAACCAGCTCTATTTATTTTAAATAACATGTCCACAGTTCATTTAAAACATTACACACACACAAAAAGCATGCAACACTTACCATTGGCGTTCTTCCCACATATGAGATGTTCATAGGGTTGCAGGACGCCCCACAGCTCAGCATCATTATTGATGACCCCCTCCAGAGCATCCGCTGTCAGGACGCAGCCGGTGTTCGCGCCGTCCCTCTCCGCCGCCAGCAGCCGCACGCCCACCTCCTCCACGAGCGCCTCTATGCACGCGCTCAAACAGATAGCCGCGTACTCATGGATGCGCACCGAGATGCGAGTGTCCACCATCCAGCGGAAAAAGCGTCCCACCGAGAAGATAAGCCCACACCGGGCTGACTTCCCCTTGCGCAGTAACTCTCCAGCGTTCATGTTATACATAGATATGGCCTTCACGGTGGCCGAGACGCAATGGTCAGCCAGTGTCCAACTGAGCACCAGTCGGATCGCGCTCTGGATCTCGAACCGGGTGCATCTGCAGTGCATAACACTGAGCCGCTGCGCCTCCTTGGAGATGCGGATGAGCGCCCTGCGCATCAGGGTGGACAACCTCCGGACAGCGTCCGCGGAGAGCGCAGCGCCCTTTCCTGCGCCTTTACGCACGACCCTCCCCACGTCCTCCTCCGTCCACGGGAACTCCTCGAGCTCTGGTAAGCGGGGACACTTGGAGAAAATGTCTTCGGGGTCCTCGGGGAGGACTGTGTTGACTGTATCCCAGCTGTTGTTGCGGCTGTTCATGGACCCCGAGTAGTACCACCAGTTACCCCGGTGAGGAGCGTTCGTTAACGCATGAGAGTTTGACCTGGAGGAGGACAGGCTTAAAGAATTACACGAGTCCCCTGCTCCGTAGCCGGAGTCCAGAGTTAAATCTTCTAAGGTCTTCATGTTTGCGTTGTTTATTCCTGCCATGGGTCCTGGAGTTCTGGTGTTTAAAGGGAACCTGAAAGAGAGGAGATGCGCGTTTTCAGCGGTGCGAAACTCAAGCTCGTTCAACTGGTCTAGTCCAGTTTCTCTTTGACATTTCCGTAGCGCTTTAAACTGACACACAAACCAGACCAAAGCGAACAGGTGTTTATTTAATGTTTTAAACGTTGTGTTTGCATCCCCTGAAACGAAAATGCTTGGAAAAGTCGCTTACCTCGCCAAATGTCCATTACCAAACTTGTAAATTACGCAGGAGTTTCTCGTGTATTATTATCCAGTTCTTGAAAACAATCGATTAAAGTTTAGGCAGCAAATCCATAAATATGATGTAAATCAGATGCCAGATCGATCGGTGAGATATAATGCAAGCTATTTTTTACTAAACGCACAAAAATGATCCAGGAATGGGCGATGTTCACATGTCACACCACACGCCTCCTCTTACTGGAAACTAACTGAACTGAAAGCGGGCAGCGAGAGAGTGTGGTGGTGTATGATTCGCGAATCTGTTGGTTTAAACGACTCCTTTGAACAGAGTCACAAAGCGTTTGCCTGATTCCCTTACTGTACGCCGAAGACAAATTGACAACAGCAAAAGAACATAATCCAATCAAAAACATAATGCGAATTTTCAGTGTTCAATAGTAATGTAGATTATTTTAAACAAACTCTATAAATGCTACTTTCTGAGGTACATTTTTGATGTTTGGAACAAGGACGAATCGATTCATGTTTTTTACACAGGCCATTTAAATGAGTCGTCTGAATGAAGAGTGAGTAAGAGACTCACTTTTCTTATTTAATACAGAATATAAGAGGATTTGCCTTTAATAAATCGGATTCTTAGACATTTTTTCTCTTTTTCTCTATGTCCTAATATTTTTATGACAATGCTCTTTAATGGTATCATTTTTTTATTAATGCAAAACGGAAATGAACATTTCTTCCTTTTATTCAATCATTACTCATCCTCGTGTCATTTCAAACCTGTATGACTTTCTTTCTTCTGCAGAACACAAAACATTTTGATATTTTGAAGAATGTTGGTAACCAAACAACACTCCTATTGACTTCCATGTATGGACACATAACCACTGGGACATTTCTCAAAATATCTTTGGTGTTTCTTGAACGACGTGGGGGTGAATAAATTATGACACAATTTTTATTTTTGGGTGGACTATCCCCTTAAACGAAGTAAAATAAATGCTTTTTCCTTTTAGGTGTGAGGACTTTGCTGGTCTTTATCTAATCTTAAGGAATTTACATTAACTGTGTTAGTCTGGGAGATGGTACACACCATTGTCTCGAGCTCTGTATGTGCGTTTCAAGCTGATAAAATAGCTATTGTGGCTTGTTCTTTGAATTCACAAAACAAGTATGATTCCTTCTATTATTAAGTCATTAAGTCCAACCATAAAAGGTATTTGTGTATCATTAAATAATGCTCAACGGAAATCATAACAGAAAGCACAGACGGGTTGGGCAATCTTGTGTGCAATGTCAACATTTCATAATCTGTCCAGACAAACTTTATTACACATGGTCATTCTGTATACTGAAGAAGTGAGACCTTGCTCTCATTACGTCATTATGTCTCACAGTAGGCTGTGTCGGTTCAGGTCGCCATAACTGTTTACAAACTACACGAAACAGATATTTATTGGTGACAGAGATAACCAGACCCGTGATATGACCATTCAGTCAGGTTAAATAAATTAAATTGATCCCTGAACTGAATTACCTGAAACAATCCTGCATGCAGGCTTCATGAGTTTGTTTGATCTCTATGCATCGTGTTAAATCTTGTGTAAAGTCACAGCAAAGTCATCAAATAAATTGCAAATGTTATTTCGATTGAAAAGAAGCACGTGGTGAGATTTAAGCAGTGGATTTGACAATGTATTTAAATTTGAAAGGGCAGTTTTCGCTCACCTGGTGCAGCACACTTGCAATATGGCCTCTCAAGGTTGCCAGATCTGCATAACAAAACCCGCTCATTGGTCTTTCAAAACTAGCCCAGAAAATCAAAACCTAAAACGCTCTCACATATCTATGCATATTTTAAAGTAACTGTTATGCTTTACACATTTATTTGGGATAATCATAAACACTCTGTTTTAGGAATGATGATGAATGAGGAAAGAAGCCTAACACAACGGGCAAGCGTAACCTGGCAGACGTAAATTTGTACTAAAGCGACCTCTAGTGGTTGAAAGATGAAATCATCAATTACACTTTAAACAGTACGTACATTAAATGCGTGTTTGATTTCTGCAACTCGAATCCAAAACAGAGCCACATAAAGAAAATAAAATGCTATAACGTTAGACGGTTTCATCGGCAACTACACGAACAAACGTTACGTGGCTCAACACTTCCGGTAGACCTCTGCAAAGAATTTAGGCTCGTCTATAACTTTTGAGTAGTTTTAATTTAATTTCATACAATTAATATATAAAATATGAATGAATACTAATATAAATAAAATAGGATTGTCATATAATAACCAAACATAAGAAGTTAACTTCAGGCCAGCGGATGCGTCCGATGAAAGCGTCTACAATCAAAACAAGAAACCAGTCAGTAAGATGCTTCAGCTTTAAATTTTATTCTTTTCAGAAAAAAAAAACGGTAAAAGAAAATGATATACAGATAATGCCAACATTCTGAAAATTTCTACACAACAATTTCACAGAAATTACCATGTAATGCAGATCCCTGTATAAATGTCTTCATTCCCTGTCCTTGGGTTGTTAAATAGGCAGTCTGAATGTATATCAAACCAAAACTCTTTTCAAAATGACTTGGGCTGACAACTCTCGTGTCAGTTTGTAAACACATTTAAATATGTTCTTGTTTGCATGTTACAGCAGAAAAAAACAACACCTGAGCTGCCCGTGTCAGTGTACTACCATGTTTTAGTCTATAAGTTTTCACAAAAGTACTTCGTCTCGAGAATTAAGAACAAATGCAATAAAAGCAAATAATGAAAACTCAAGCTGCCCGATTTCGAACTATTTTGTACTCAAAATGTTTTCCAGTATTTGTTTGACACAAAGTTGTTTATTGACAATGGTGTCTACCTTCTCCCCCCGAATGGACTGCCCTGTTAAAAACGTCAAAGAAAGGCACACAGCTTTGGGACAACATCATTTTCCTACAGTTAAAGTCTGTAAAAATGGATACTGCAAATAGTCGTGATTACGTTAAGTCCAGTCTGAAAGTCAGACTAAAAACAGCCGTCTGAAAAGAGTCTTGCTGCCGTCTGGCTTAGCATCGGATTTCCTCGGCATCTGTGAAAGGAGCCATTAAAGACCAAAACTGTTTGAAAATCCATTCGTGATGAGGACAAGAAGCAGCTCTCGACAGCAAACAGACACAGACGAATACAAAGACAGATAACGTTAATTTCGTTGCTCAGCAGGCCGTTCTCGGGTCCAGTTATGTACATCTGTGGATCAGCAGGACTTTGAGAATCGCCGTATATCAGTTCAATCCCACGCTTCAGATGTAAGAAGTTGTCACGTCTGAACCGCAAGGGACATTTACAGCAATATAACAGCAGACGTTTAAGTACCAGCGCACAACTAAACCTTTAAACAATCATTTCTGCGTATACCACTTCAAGTGCAAACCATATTAACTTCATCCAAAGTGCCTGAGCTGCTAGTGTACCTTTTTTTAAATGCATTTTCAGTCATTTCTCCAGAATTCTCACCTCACAGACAGTGAAATACATACAATTCCAGAGACGCGCATCTCTAAATCTGCTTCAGTCTGAACGGCAGCTCGCAGACAATAAATCAAGCGGATCTCGTCCTGTCTTCTTATATGAGATGGACCTCACAGTAGAGGAGTCAGCGGTGTGACCGTTTAAGGGTCCCGTTCTTGGCAAAGAGCGAGTTTGTTTGAAGTGCAGCTTTATCCCTTGGGTGTTTTGCTGGACTGTGAGTTCCACATGCCTCTTTTAGAGTGATAATAGTGAAAAAAGTTTCTCAGTCGTAATCGCTCGACCTCGAGACCGTTTTGTAGCACTCTGAAAGAGAGAGAGATTCATGTCATTTCATTAAATAATGCACTGCTTTATTTTGTGAAAGCTGCAATCTCTAGCTTGGACTTTCGTTTGACATTTCTGACCTATGCATGTCGGTTTTGAGGCTTGTGCTTAAACCATTAAGTGCTTTTTTTAAAGATTTTTTTATTTATTTTATAAGCAAACATCGCACAGCTTTTAAATTTGGTAAATATTAGCTAGACATGAAGCCTTTCCATAGCCAGTTTGCTACATGGAGACAGTTTGGCATACGCATAAACTTGCAGGTTATTTTACACTTATCTTAACGTGAGTTGAAGTCAAATGAGGTCAAACGCATATTTTACAATTGCAACTGGCAGCTCAATGTATAAATCTTTATTACAAGCTTACCGTTGTGAATCGGAGAATGATAACAAGACCGAACATAAATATTTTATGTATCTACTTACTAACATTTTTTTTTACAAAAAACACAGACTGCAGCTTTAAATACTGTATGCTTATTTTTAAGGATTTTATATTTTACTGACATATATTAATATATAATTTTATTATTAACTATTAAAACTGTAACATTTAGGTACACTAATTGCCATTGACAGAATTTTCCTTAATTTATGACAACACTTCCCTACCATACATTTTTAGCAATCTGTTTTTGCTGTTATACAGTAGGGGGCACTGTTATGCATCTTTTGAAAGAGTTATCGCATATACAGTATGGATCCAAAAGCAGAAAATGTATCAATGCTTTGATCATTGTTCTGAATCTGATTTGGACAAAGTCCCTATATAACAATTGTCTCAGCTTTTTGTTGAAAACACATTTTTGAAGAAACCTACCCACATTCAAGAAGTGATAAGTAGAACAAATAACAATATTTGATTTTTCATTATTAAAATAAATTATTAAAAACAACAACTTTCATTTGATATATTGTATGTTCATATATTCATAGAATAAAATACTATGGACGCCATTCAAGTTTTGTGTAAAAAGTAAAAAAAGTTTATAGTTTATAGTATTAATTTTCTTTTAGTTTAGCATGAATATTAACTTGTTTAGTCCTTCTTCTGCAATAAAACTGTCTATGTCATGTCATGAATCGACAAACTTAAATTGGTTTGCAGAAAGAGAAAATCAAACATGGAGATGCTGTAATCCCAGTCTATTTGTTTCAGAATACACAGGAATACTTCAAGATGAAGCAGACCCATGTCGAATGTTTGTACCTGTCCAGCAGTTCCCAGTCTTCTCCCCCCCAGCGGTCTTTAAACTCCTCTGTGTTCATTCCACCAATCTTATCAAAATCTGACTTAAAAATACCAAACAGCCCAAATCCATTTACCTCCCAGTAACCTATAACAGAAAGACACAACAGTGGAATTAAGCATACAGTATATAAAACTTACTGTTTAATACTTTATATATCATGATAATAACATTTAAAGACTATAATGCTCTACAACACACGATGTCACTCAGGAAGAATCCTATGCATTACATGCATACCTTTAGTATATATTATTTATACCAGCTTCATATAAGTGGTTTACAGTATAATGATTTAGCTTAGTAAATGGATCTGCTCTTTTTCTGATGTGTGTATTACCATCAGGCTCATATGGTGAACTGCCACAACCCAATCTCATGACTATAGGAGCGAAGGCCAGTCTACCCTCAACACAGTGTTTTCTGATGCTCTCCAGGATATTCAGTGGAAAGTGAATGTGTAGGTCACACAAAAACACAATACTGTGACTGTCCTGAAACACACACACAGTAAAATCACACATCAGCTTGGTACAGTGTACAAAATAACTGTATACTGTAGAACATACTGGTAAAACAAATGGCTAGAAAGATCCCAGGTTTGATTCCCTTCTGAATGACTGAACGTCTAATGTCATCTCTATTTCTAAACTATCTGAATCACCTGACAATTCCTAGAAACAGATTTAATTTTTCTTTACAAACAGGGAGTCTTTTCTGATTATGCCTTATGTTGAGGTTTAATCTTTAATCCTCATTCATGCTCTTTACATCACACTGGAATTTCAGTAATGATACATTTCTATGTACTAAAACCATTGACATGTTTGTCAAACTCAAATCTCAAACTCATTATGAATCACAGAAAAGTGCAAAAGCCTGGAATTGATCAGTTCAGCCAGGTGCTGTTTGCACTTGTATGAGGCACTGAGTATTTATCGAATTAAGTCATTTTAATGTCCCGCCCCCTCGTTTCCACTTTTAGCTTTCCATCACTGTTTGATTCCCCTCACCTGCCCCTTGTTAATTACCCTTTGTTAGTTCCCCTATTTAATGCCCTTGTGTTTGCTGTCCTGTGCTGTTTCGTTGTGCTTTGTACCTTGTCTTGTCCATATGCCTACCTTGTGTCTTGATGCCTGTTATTCACCTAGTCCTGTCGAAGTCGTTTGAAAAGAGTAAGTTTTAGTTTCCTGTTTCCTTTGTTTTTTTGCCCCCTCGTGAGAAGTCTTTTGTTTCAGTTTATATTTATGTTCTCATTTTTCTCCCCATCGTGGGCTTTTGTTTTTGTATAATAAAGTTTTAGTTTATTCGTGTACCGCTGCCTGCATTTGTGTTCTCTCCATGAACATTCCTGACACCGTTCAATGCTATTACTTTTATCTTCGCACCTGATTCACATAATTTGTTCAGTCAACTAAAGCACTAAAACAGTATTAGAATAAAACCATCAGGCACAATTCATTCTTAATGAACATCCTCCTTTCTGTTATATAAACGTTCATATTGATTTTCTAAAAATGTTACTCTTAACCCTTGTGTGGTGTTCTGGGCCCGTATTCTTAAAGCTTCTAAGAATCCTCTAAGAAAGCTCTTAATTTAGCTTAAAAACTTCTACGTAGGAGTCAGCTTAAAAACGATTCAGGACCAATCTGAGAGCAACTCTGAGCAAGGAAAAGTCAAAAACTTATCTCAGTGAGGAGGCGGGGCTGTCCCCGTTGCTATGTATGACACAGTCTTTTAAAGACTGTGATTGGTTGGTTGACCAAGAAGGAAAAAAGAGCACTTTTAAGTATAGGGTCATTAGTTTGAAATTGCACTATGACATTTCTGCGCTGTCTTTGAGATGTTAGCGTGTCTCTAATAGGATCGGTCACAAACATCTAATGTGTTGTGTTTTATTAACTCACTGTCATTCAATTCAATGTAATTTTATTTTATAGCGCTTTTACAATTTGCATTGCATCAAAGCACTATACAAGAAAACCAAAACCAAGATAATCAAAAGTTGAACACACACACACACACACGCTTTGGTTGACTATCCCCATGGGGACAGTCCATAGGCGTAATGTTTTTATACTGTACAAACTGTATATTCTATCCCCTATCCCTAACCCTATCCCTAAACCTAAAGATCATAGAACACTTTTTGCATGTTTAGATTTGTAAAAAATATTGTTCTGTACAATTTATTAGCTTTTTTGCCCCTGGGGACCTCAATTTTGGTCCCCACGGTGACACGAGTCCCCATGTGTTGGTGTGTATTCAGGTTTAGGTCCCCACCGGGATATACACACACACACACACACACACACACACACACACACACACACACACGCACACAAAAAAAACAATAAAAATAAAAAATCTGATAAACCTTAAAAGTAATGTGGAAATTGTCATGCATTGCAACACATTTCTTCTCACTTTTCGTGTTTCGTCCATTTTCTCTGCTGCTAAAGAAACTCTCAAGTCTCTTAAAAGTCCTCTTCGCTACTCCGAAAATTTTGGACCTTAAGACCTCTTTTAAGGGTTAAGATACTTTATGAATTACTTCTTTATTAGAGATAAACATGTTTTTTATCCATCTCATGGAAACTAAGTGCACTTTTTTCATGAATGTGATTTAAATGAGGTAAATTACAAATATTAACCATATATTGTGTATGTTGCTTGTAATCCACCACTCAGAGATGACGTATTTTTGTAGGCTAACCCGGAAGTTAGTGCCGCGCTGGTTC